>NC_056739.1:999650350-999782850 GCF_019279795.1 Protopterus annectens
CATCCATTCTTCCTTCCAACACCAGATCTAAATAAATTGCCTTATTACCTTTCTGCAATCCGTCAAACGACAAACCAAATGAATTGCCATGCATTTCTTGTATAAATTGATCTATTTTTTCAAAACCCCCATTACATACAAAAATAAAATCATCTATAAATCTAAAATAATGATCCACATATTTTTTCATAAAATCTAATTTAAATAAAAAAATGTTTTTCAAAATAAGACATAAAAAGGTTGGCATACATAGGGGCAAATGCTGCCCCCATAGTCGTACCTTGTTTCTGTCAATACAACTCATTGTTAAAGAAAAAAATAATTATTTTTTAAACAAAATTCCACCATTTCTACTGTAAACTTAGAAAGGGGACCATCACCCATAAAATATTTAATGGCTTTCAGACCATCCTCGTGTTTTATAGAGGTGTACAAACTCTTAACATCTAGGACTATCCAATAGCCGTCCTTCCACGCTATCGGGGATATTTTTCGTAACAAATCTAAACTATCCTGGATATACGTAGGAGCAACTTTCACAAAAGGTAATAAAATCTTATGTAGAACCAGACCCATATTATGTAAAAAGTAATTACAAGCTGAAATAATAGGTCTGCCTGGTGGCTCCCGTATATCCTTGTGTATTTTCGGCAAACAGAAAAAAGTAGCTACTTCACTGTTAACAGAAAAAAGTTTATCCCTTACTTCCTTCTCCTTAAAGAAGCCCATCCTAACACTTCTATCCAACATTTTTTCAAATTCCAACACTGCTTGTTTGTATCGACCAATAGTACATTTCTCATACACTTCCACATTATCCAAGTGCATTCTACACATTTTTAAATATTGGAGTGCATTCATTACTACAATTTTATTGCCCTTATCGGAGGGTTTAATGACAATATCCCTTCTTTCACTTACATTTTTTAAAGCCCGCCATTCCTCTAAATGAAAGATTATATGCCACTTCTCTTTATTTAAAAAGGAACAGTCACAGATTCTCTCCCCTCCACACCTCACCATAGACCCAAACTGTGCAATCCGTTGATTATCAAAAGGCGGTACAAACTTATTATATGTTGGAATAAAAGATACATTCATCAAATTTTGTACATCCAAACATTCCATATCTTTTAAATTCTCATCCATTCCTTCAAACTCTCCAGAACAAGAAAATAAACTTTCATCGGATACATCAAATGAATACTCATTACTAGCTGCACAAGTAACATCAGAAATTTTTAAAAAATAATTCTTAAGATACAATTTCCTAAGAAATCTAAACATTTCCTGTCTCATAACATGTTCCCTTGGTAATACCGTGGGTACAAATTTAAGCCCTAGGTTCAACACTGAAATTTCCTCTTCCGTTAAACTACAACATGATAAGTTAACAACTAAATTCAAATAACAGTTCAACTCACCGTTTAAATTTTTTATTGTAATATTGTCCATTGTAGGAACCTTGTTTAAAATTGGTTCTGTCCCCTCTATTGGATTCCTCATAGTGGAATCCAAAATTTCTAGTCCGTTTCTGTCCCTGCCTGCATTCTTGCATAGGTTGCTGTTGCCTCTCCCGATTCCGAAATGTCCGCACATGTTCAGCAGGTTGTTCAGCTGGCGGAAGCTCCGGAAAATCCTCACTCACATCCGTTTCATATCGGCTCTCTTCTCCGGATGACGCAAAAGAAGTAGATGCGTCGCTCTTAAACCTGACGTGCTGATGTTTCTGATTTCCCCTCTTCCAATTGGAGGAGTAAGTGAAGGCACTCCCCATCTCATATTCTCTAACATCTCTTGCAAGTTTAGTTTTTTTCTGTACGATAATCTCCTGCTCCAGAGATACTACGTTCTTATTAGTACGCTCCAGAAAACTTTTTATTTTAGAGGCTTCCATTGAATTACTAATAGTCTGAGATAAAAGTGAGAGTTCATGCCTCAGATTTTTAAGCTTAATTTGGTCTCTCTCTAGCAAAATGTGCAGCCATTTGGTTACACATTTATGTGATGCTCGAAACCACCGCTCCTTGAACTGTTTGTCCAAAGAACAATTCAAATAAAAAGGCGTACTCAGGCTCTTAATGAATCTCAACCCTCTTGGGGTAATGTCTAGACCAATATACCGTTGTAACCCCAGAATATTCAAATAAGTCCTAGTTTCTTTCTCAGACAATTTTTCATATTTGGCACATACCTCTCTCAAATCAGCAGGGATAGCATCAACAGTTTGTCCCACAGAATGAAAAGGGTCAGACACTCTTATGACCCTCTCTTTGTTAAAATTGTCAAAAAAAGAATTCACAGCTATATTTAAGGGTCTATTTTCTTAGGAACCCAGTGCACGTACCGACCCATTCAAATATTGTTCCATTGTCCTCTGAGGAGCGGGAAAAGCTCCCATACTGCCAGCAGTTCCACCAGTTTGTGCCACATCTTCCTGAAATATACGGGGTAAATCCACATTGGGGACAGACGCCATTCACCTCACAAATGTATACGACCACTCCTTCCTCTCCACCACAATGAAATACAACGACAATACCCAATAGATCAAGCAAAAGCAAGGCACATATAAAACTTTTATTTCACTCTCTCTAGCGCTATAAAAATGTATATTAAATGTACAATGAAAATGTATCTGTTACATAACAATTCTTAACTTAAAACATCACTTTCACACTGAGAAACAGAACTGTCTGTAAGACAGTAAGCACTAGCCCACCACTGTTCCCATGGTAAAATGTATAAAAATGTACAGCCATATACCTTCATGTGTCTTACTACTGATATCCCTCACATGTTGTAACAGCCTAGGTTAGAAATTATGCCTACCCCTCCCACATAGAATGACATACAAGTGCATATAACAGTGTTACATACACTGACCTCTGGACTGTACAAGGACACACGTGTTTTGTCCAACTGTAGCCCACATATATATGGACCCTACCCCACAATATGTGTGGGGGTCCACAACATCACTGGAATGATGGCAGGAATGCCAGCACTACATGATAGGCCAATACTTAACCTCCTACTGCATGACATATGGATAAAGCCTGTTATATAGGTGGAGGACAGAGGCTGGAACACAGTGCCATATTTGCAATATTTTTGTTAGACACTGTGAAAGTTGCTGGTGTTACAGGATTGGTTGCAACATACCCTTATTCAGGAATATGAAGTCAGAAACACTAATGGATGTAGCCAATGTATTGATAGCACTCAACAGACAGAATGCCACTGATATATCAGAGACAAGACCTGTGTGGTGAACAGACAAAACGTAACAGCCAATCCTCTGGTCATCATGTGGATAGACCCACAGTTGAGTGCTATGCAGGCAGACTGCATTCCATGCTAAACTAGCATTGTACACACAAACCCTGTAAAACTGGTGGTATACAATGCATATAACAACATTATTCACACTGTCTGTAGGTCTGAAACCTTATACAAATATGTAGTTGGCCTGTGTCTGCAAGTCCTGTTGTAAGAGGTATTGCTACCTGCTGTCTGTAACACTGCTGCCCACACACAGGAAGGATATCTTCCATGCAGGAAAGGTAAAGGGACAATGCCCAAATGATGTAGTAATTTATAGTAGTGGATTGCCATGACAGTGGTAATTGGAAGTACTACACAGCTGACTACATGCAAGTAGCAAGTGGTGAACACTGATTGGTGCAGAGGCCATTACCTGATCATGTACATAACCTACAAAATCCATGCTGCAATCTATTCAAAGCAGCTCAATCCCTATAGTGGAGAGAGAGAGAGTGACACACACACACACACACACACACACACACACACACACACACACATATATATATATATATATATATATATACAACTCAAAATCTAGATCTACACACATATATATGTGCATGTCTACATATATACAAACACACACACACACACATATTTTATATATATATATATATATATATATGTGTGTGTGTGTGTGTGTGTGTGTGTGTGTGTGTGTGTATGTATATATATATATATATATATATAGATATAGATAGATAGATAGATATATATATGGGATTGGTACTGATCCCCGAAGGAACTTTTCACCGAAGCACAAACGGCTGGGCATACTTCTGCGAAAGTGCTTTTTACCGAAAAAGCACTTTCGCTGAAGTATGCCTACAGCTAGAGGGAGTTGTGGGGTAATGACTGTTGTGGAGATCATACTACAGTGTGGATAAGGGAATATTCCCTTTTCCTCACTGTAGTGCGATCTTGGAGTGAGAATATTAAAGTAGGGGGGTGTGGGGGCACAGCTCCTCACATGGAGGGTGCAGGGGGGCTTGCCCCCATGCATAAAAGATTTATTGTTTTTTTAACGCACTTTAATGAAAGCACGTTTTCAGTGAAAGTGCTTTTGTTAAAGTGTGTTCGGTGATTGTGGATTTGGATTATTGAACTTTCGTTTATTAGTCCTAGATCTATATATATATATATATATATATATATATATATATATATATATATATATATATCTACATTTCCCCTACTGTTGAATGACAGTGCTGCATGATATGTGTGAGAGAACATCACACATATCTATACACATATGTATATACAATAGTAAGTGGGTGCAAAATGGACAGTTATGAATGGTGTGAAATCCATGTTGGTAAAACATTGCCTTTGTTTGTGAAGGTGGGATTGGTATGTTGGGGAAGGCTTGTAGATATATCTGAGGAGGTAGGTAGGGTTGGAAGACAGACAAGACAGCATACAGGGCCAGTATATGACACATGTGGTGGGTAAACACCTTGGATGGGGAGAGGTGTTTGGAATGTGGATACCTATGAGCCCCCATATGGAAACAATGGGACCAAGGTCCCCACCCATGGGAAGTCACAACTGCACCTTCATGGCCCTGAAGGTGCCTGGGCTGGGGACTGAGTAGTAGGAGCATGCAAACCCTGTGATTGTGTACTGAGGGCCTCAAGGTGGTATAGCACAGCCCCCAAGTCTCTGTGGAGCTCCCTATGCACCAGACCCTGGACCTGACTTCAGGTGACAGGATCCTGTCTGTGTGTGTTCCCGGGGAGGGGGTGAACACTGTCCCCTGATGTGTTTCCACCTGAAGGTAGTACAGGACCAGCAGATGATGAGGTCCCATGGTGGGACCCAGATGTGATGTGGCCTGGTAACATGGCCAGATGAGGTGGGAGAGGTGGTTCTGCTGGGAAATGTCTTCCCAAACATGCTACTGTGTCACAGTTACAGAACATATGTGGGTAGTAATAGTCCACGCATTCCAGGGCTATGTCTAACAGCATGCATAGATATCCCCATTAACACAAAACACCAGATTTGCAGCAGTCACATAGCAAACAAATGCATATATGGAACCATAGTGGCCCTTACAATGGCATGCATGTAACATTGTCCATAACAGGACACCAATGATAGTGTTTCAACATGAAACATGACAAGAAACACATTGTACAAATTGATGTACAATACTATATATGTCCCAACAGTAGGTTTGATGTAAACATACCCGTTTAGTTGTGTGATCAGATTGTTGTTGTAGATATGGTGGGGGAAGACAGAGATGTGTATTAACAGCTATTACATCCTTGCAGCATGAGGTCCTCAGACCTTTTTTCCTCTTTGTATCTTTCAGGCACAATGTCACAGGAGCGATTGCTGGTGTCCTCCCCCCAGGAGAATGAGGTGATCATACAACACCTGGTTCAGCACTAACACACCATGTTTGGACATACAGCCCATGATTTGCAGGGGAGGACCGGCCTGTGGAATGATCTTGTCCACAGGGTAAATGATATTGGCCTGCATAACCGCAGTTATGAGCAGGTCCAACATCGGTGCACTGACCTACTCCACCATGCCCGTCAGCATGCTGCTACAGTTAAGAGGGACCAGCTAGCCACGGGGGGGTCATGCCATTCAGCCCCCCCCTGACACATGCTGAGGAGCTCCTCACCAGCCTCAGGGCACCTGCCCACCCACAAACACAAGATCCTGAGGACAGCATTGTGGAGGTGGGTGCTACCCTCACAATGGATGAGGAGCGTGCAGGTAAGGCCACATGGTACATCAGTAGACTACTGTTGTGTGCCCATCTGCATCTGTAGAGTTTAATCATGCATATGTGAGATCAAATATATATAGTCTGTTGCTGCATTGTAGTAATAAACAGATGTGCATAATCTGTAGTATTCTGGGTTTGTACTGTTGATAAACTGTAATGCTGCTCCCACCCTGTATCAAGGCCACAGGTGTGGTTACTGACATCACATCTCTCACACAACTATGTAGGGCCCTCTAGTATACCTCTGGGGCAGCAGCCTGTAGCTGGTGAGTATGGTGTTTGTTCAGGTTTGCCAATACACCAGCCATGTTATGGCCATGGTATTTTCCATGCACACATTTAACACACCTACCCATAATGCATGCTGTACATGTTCACTTATTGTTGCTGTTAACTGCACTATATCACAGTGGTCACCATGGTGGTGTATCTGAAGGGTATGTAAGAGTCCTGCAATATAACTAACAACCAGTTGCAAGATGTGTGCCCAGAGATGAACATAATGGTGGGACAAATGGCCTACAGTAGGAGCATGTCTGAAACATCACCCTTATACAGTGCTACAATAGTGTATATACCACTATTACAATGGCAACTGTTACAGATCTACATAATGGCATATCACAAAACCACATTCCACAACCCTTACAACCTGTAATGTGGTCTTAACATGAGCAATGAATGTGTAATATGGAATCCTATGTTAGGACAGCAAATATGGGAAATACATACCTTAACAAACACTGGAAGCATATGTGTGCATACACTCCAAATAACATATTGTGGAAGCAGCTTTTGAGGTGCTGACAGCATGCAGTCTTCATGAGTATGGACCTTCCAACAAGTACAGGTCCTCAATGTCACACCAAGAAATGGTCTGCTGTCCAAGACGTTTGCCCATCAAATGTGCCCACTTACTTGCAACAGAGGCAGCCATGGCTTGCACACATCTTACAAGCCATCGAATGGATCCCATACCCAACAGGTATCATGTAGGAGATGGACATGTAGCCTTATCTCACCATTGCATGTACCATGGCAAACAGTGCAGACAGTCATGTATGTGGCGAGTATTTAGGGGACAGGATTAATGTAGAAAATAAACAGATGGCCATCCAAGACAGATAATGACATATGTTGCAAACTGGTCACACAGGCTGCCTTGTAACATGCCGCAACACTGAGGGAGTTGCAGAAATGTCTAGCAAGTACTGGCTTTGCAGTACCTGTGTCAGCAATCACCTGGACTCTGCATAACTGTGGCCCATGGGTTAGGGTAATCAGATGGGACAGTTGTTCCACAGGAAACATCAGCCAGGGCTCTCTACAGGTAGCATATGCACAACATCAAAAGTCCCCCAAAGGCATGTGTTACAATGTCTACTAGTGCACCAAGACCACGTTGGAAACCTGCAAACAGTAAGTTGTTTGGCTTCTGCTACATACCTACAATCAACCGTAATACTAGCAGAGTTAAGTACAAACTTACAGTGTTAAAGATTGTACTGCAGTTTACTTTTCTGTCTATTTCATTGAATATTATGGTCTGTGTTTCTCTGTAGTTATTTATTATTCTATTTAATTGTTTCATAGAATACTGTGGTCTCTCTCTGTCTCTGCAGTAAGTGGGGGCTATTGCATTTCACTTCATTGATATTCAGCATTAAACTCTTAGCCTAGAGGGTTTCTCTGTATTTATAAGTGTTGGTCACATATCTTTGAATTTATTACTGCTCAATATCTGAGTTGTTTGGCTTCTGCTACATACCTACAATCAACTGCATTACTAGCTGAGTTAAGTACAAACTTGCAGTGTTAAATACTGTACTGCATTTTATTTTTCTGTCTATTTAATTGTTTCATTGAATATTGTGGTCTGTCTCTCTCTGTAGTTATTTATTTTTCAATTTAATTGTTTCATAGAATACTGTGGTCTCTCTCTCTCTCTCTCTCTGTCTCTGCAGTTAGTTACTTGCTCACCCTCCCTGTTTTTGTTTTGGTATTAAGCTTGGTGGCTTTGGAATTGCCCGCCCCTCCTCTAAATTTGTGTTTGAACAATCTTCCTGGGTCTATCTCATTTTCGTACTCAACTGAGTACAGTGAGATCATATTTTGACTTCATACACTCCTACTAGTCCCATCTGTTCAGCTCTATCCCAGCTCTATTCCTGTCTAGTGTCACTAGCTCATTCTACTTAACATAGAGAGAACATTTGTGAAGGGCAAGCCACTTTGGTCCTTAATTTTAAATTATCTTATGTTTCTCCTTTCTCCCTTTCCACTTTCCAAAAAAAAAACATTTTTCTAAGCTTGTTTCCTGCCTTTCCTGTAACTAGTCTAGTCCAGATACAGATTTGCTGTAACCAGGACTGTTTGTAAGCTTTTGAGCCTCCAAAGCCTTTCTGTGTTGGAGGAAACCCTTCTAGCTTATCAGTGGTAGCAGTAAGCACTAGGTAGCCTATCTACCACAAGAGTGGTTTCTGGCCCAGAAATTGTTTATTGGCCGGTTGGGCAGTTTTTCCATCTCTTTCAACCTTCTGGTTTAAAAGCTTGCATTTGCGCTTGTTTCCCAACTTTGCTGTAATTAGTCTAGTCGAGATACAGATTTGTTGTATCCAAGACTGTTTGTAAGCTTCTGAGCCCCCAAAGCCTTTCTGTGTTGGAGGGAAGCATTCTAGCTTATCAGTGGGAGTGGTAATCACTAGGTAGCCTATCTACCACAAGATCCAGGTACAGATTCTTAGTTTTAGCACTTGAATTTGCTTATTCGTGCTCAGCACTCGTTCAGAACTTGTTGTTAGCACTAAATAAGCTACAAATGACTACAGCACTCAACCTTCCTCTTTACCTAGAGGAAAATAGTTTTTGCATTATTTTCCTCACTTGCTTAGAGAAAAAAAGCTCTTATACTCACTTTCCTCACTTGTCTAGAGGAATGTAACTTTTTTTTTATTCAGGCATGTCCAAGGGTCAGCTCCCAGTGTTCTCTCCTATCTATTTGATGAATCTGGGCATCTTGGGGCAATGTAGCAATTGCCTCATTTACACAGACAACCCTCTCCTCCTACCACCCAACACCACAACCTGTGAGACATGCACTTGTCTAGCCAAACTGGAGGTAAAGCTCTCTCCAACCAAGACTGAACTTGACAGTCAAGAGGAGAATGAAAACATTTGCACCACACCACACTCATCACATAGTCCTACTAAACCTACACCACCAAAATCCACACACAGAAACACAAAAAACATTCACAGAGGCTGTCAATAATAATTTACTCAAGCAACAGAGACCTCCAAAGCAGAAGCGCAAGGAACGTCCAACCCCAACACAACCTAAATGACACATAGCCCACAGACTCAGTGTGCCAATAAACCACAGCCCATAAGGCAAAACGACATACCCAACACACTAGTCATAGGTGACTCTATAGTCAGGCACACTGATGTCCCACTCACCAGGCTAAACAAGGAGAAGGTTACTGTCAGCTGCCTGTCAGGTGCCAAGATCTGCCACATAACCCATGCACTCATGTCACTCCACAACAAGTACAAATATGACACTGTCATTGTCCAAGTTGGTGTGAATGACCTGAGATGTACCTCCTTGGACTACATGAAAAGAGACATGGAAGAGCTCTGCAATCTTGTAGTTGACTTGAACAATTGGCTATGCTTCTGGTGTCATTCTAAGGGGATCCAGTAAATATCTGCCTGGGATGACATGGTCGACAGACCACGATGCTTTGCCAGAGATGGCCTGCACCTGTCCCCCCTGGGATTCCGGATACTGGCTAAGGGTCTTGCCACCCCTATAGTGCCTTTTTTAGGCAAGGTTCAAATGACAAATTCACCACTGTAACAGGAACAAGCAAGCAAAAACTGAGGGTAATAATACTCAATGCTAGAAATCTAAATTTCAAAATGCATTCACTCAAGGCACTCCTTAAAATGGAGAACATTGATATCTGTGCAGTAACTGAGACCGGGTTCAAGGCTCTAGAGAGCACCCCTGCATTGCCAGGCTATAACTCATACCACACTTTCAGTCATCTAACCTGGACCAGAACACCAAAGGTGGAAGTGTGTCCATATTCATTAAGGATATCCACACCTCCAGGCTAGTTGCACAGCATAATGCATCTAAGGTTATCCAAGTGCATTTAACTCTGTGCAAAACTGCAATCCAAATTGTAGCTTGCTACATATCCCCCACCATGCTCCAGGATTCCCACTCCTCTTTTCTTGATATAGTGGAACATATTAGGGTTCAACCAAACATCCTAATAATGGGCAATTTCAACTACCCCAACATTAACTGGGAAAACTACTTATGTACCAACTCCTTTTCTCAACGCTTTCTGGAATTCATAAACTCAAATGCCCTGGATCAACTTATCCACACCCTCACCAGGGGCAACAATATCCTAGACTTAGTCATTACCAACATGAGTGACCAGTGTTCCACACCTGAAGTCAACTCATTATTGGCCAGATCCAACCATAAGCTAATCACCCTAGATATCTGCATCCCGCCACCACCCACCATTAAGGAAACCATGGTAACAAATTTCTCCAAAGCCAGCTTCATGCTTCTTAAGACAGAAGTGGTGAACTTCATGACACCCATGCAGATGGATAATACAGTTACCACTGCTGAATCCTACACAAATGCACTCTATAAGCACTTATATGAGTGCATGAATTCTGCTATCCCAAACAGAGCCAAGATGCTATCCCAAAAAAGGAAGACAATCTGGTGGTCCCCTGCCATAAAGAAACTCTACAACAGAAGGAAGAAACTGTTGCAAAAGAGAGTAAAATCCCATGAGTGGAGGAGCTCCCTGGTCAGCCTCAGTAAGAAGCTGAGATCCCTTATAAGATCCTCCAAAGCTAGCTATGAAAACAAATTACCACTGATTCTAAGGGATCCAAAAAGCATTATATAGCTATGTAAGGAATCTCAATGGTAGCACCCAGATCTCCTCTGAGTCACAGCACAATGGCATGAAAATTACAGAACCAACTGATATTGCCAACATCCTGGCAGATAGGTTCAATGCTAACTTTACCCCCCTCTCACCTCCTAAAGGGCCCATATCTATACAGGAAGAATGCAGAGTCCCCGTAATCACATCTGCGCAGGTAAATGCTGTACTCTCTAAAACCAAAAACACAGTATCCATGGGACCAGGCAACATCCCAGGCTGCGTTCTACACAAACCTCAGAAGGAACTGGCTCTCCACCTAAGCACCATGTTCAATCATAGTCTCATGTCAGGCTTTGTGCCCATTGAATGGTACACAGCAACAGTTATCCCAATCCACAAAGGGGGAGCCACCACTGATCCTGGGAACTATCGCCCTATTAGCCTGATGAGCCTGGTCTGCAAGGCCATAGAATGTATCATCATGGAACTCATAAACAAAGACATTGGTAACCTCCAAACTCTGGACCCCACCCAGTTTGGGTTTGTGAAAGGCAGATCATGACTTCTTAACCTGAATGAGGTAGTTACCAAAGCCGTAGACAAGGATAAGGTGGTTCACACAGCCTATCCTGACCTTGCCAATGCTTTCAACACCATCCCCCATCCTGGAATTATAGCTAAACACACTAAACTGGGTATAAATCCCTACATCACAAGATGTGTTGCCAACTGGCTCACTGACAGAACCCACACTTTAAAAGTTGCAGACTCCAAATCTGACTTCAAACCAGTGACAAGTTGAGTACCACAGGATTCAGTCCTGGGACCTCTCCTGTTTGGTATCTACTTTTCTGAAGTACAGGCTAAAACAGAAGGCCTGTGGCTAACGACGTTCGCAGATGACTGCAAACTAGGAGCCATAGTCGAATCCCCAAATGATGTGGACATCCTACAGAAGGGCCTCAATGAGACAGATGCCTGGTGTCAGAGGCATGGCCTCAAGCTCAGTGCCAAAAAGTGCATTGTCATACCCTTTGGTAAAAATTCTGTACCCATGAACTACCACATAAATGGCAGTCTACTTAATGCCAAATGTGTGATAAGAGACCTTGGGACCCAGGTTGACAGTAGCCTCTCCTTTGATAATCACATCACCACAGTAGTCAAGAAATCCTTCTATGTCACACACCTCATCACAAAAGGGTTCTCATCCAGGAAAAAAAGAGGTCATTGTTCCCCTCTACTCAGCACTCATTAGACCCATTATAGAGTACAACGCCCTTTTTGGAATTAACCTCACAAGACATCTGCAGCAGCTGGAAAGGCCACAGGAGTACCTCACAAAGAGAATTACTGGCCTCAAACAGATGCCCTACACTGACCATCTAAAAAAACTCCAGCTTTACTTTGTAGCATATCGCCTACTCCGAGGAGATCTCTGCCTAACATATAAAGCTATGTTATACCCAGAGCTGCTGGACATGCTACACCTAAAGAAATCCCAATCCCTCCGAGCTACATGCTCTAGGGACCTAAACCTTGTCACCACAATAAACAGGACATGCTGGAGGGATAGATTCCTGTTCCAGAGACTTCCTATACTCTGGAACAAGCTACCCATCTATGTGAAGCAAAGCTCCTCATTAGCACTCTTCAAGAAAAATCTTGATGAGTGGATGGGAATTAGAAAATACACCCTGGGGATCACTTCTGTGTCTCTGCTTGACAGGGACACAGGAAAGTAACTTTCTTGGGTGGCGTAAGCCAGGGAACCTTGTTGGCTAGGCTTACTTAGGCCCTTGGGCCAATAGCCTAGTACCTACCTATGAACGTATGAAGATAAATATGCTGCACAACCAACACCTCATCCCACCTCAGGCCCACCATTCCCATCTGTACCTTGCTGGTGCCAGTGCACACCTGTATGTTTGCCATTCATTAGCAGGGGCTAAGCCAGTACACATGGTGTTTAGAATTTGGGACACTGCAAAATGACACACATGTGTAGCCCATAGTTGTCAAGCATCTACAAAAAGGCTGAGGATGGGGAGGGGGTATCATCCTGAAACACAACAGTGAACTGAAGCAGAGATCCAAAGATCGCTAAGAATGGCTGTATCTGCACACAGTCAAGGTCATGAATTGTGGCAGACATCGCCCTGACTCCACAGCAATAGTGAAGGCACTGTGTGACCTCCAATGCCTGTGCACATGAGTTGACCTTGCAATCGTGCAGAGTTGGGGGACTTTTGTAGGGCAGAGTAACCAAATACTAGCAAATGCAGATGGCCGATGCTATTATACCCCTTCCAGGAATAGTGATTGATGCAGTACACTTAACAGTTGGTGCAACAAACCATTATGATAAGGGTGTGCACACATATGTACCCACAAATTGTATGCATCTCAATCAGCATCTGCACAACTAACACATTTGTTTGATACTGCATTTGATTGCACAGGTCATATGTCACATATCAGGTTCATGTAATGTTAACATATGCAGGATTGTGGCCCCATGGCATATCAGGGAAGAGGGTGCCATGTCAATAAAGGTGTGTTCACTTCCGATAGCTACATCAAGGTTTGAAGGTTGTCAGTGTAATTGTATTTTATTGGCCATACATGCACGGCTGATGATATCTGTAAATTAGACATCAGGCATTTCACAAATGACATCTGTCCACATATCATCCCAAGTATGTGTTGAACAAACACATAGGGGTTGTGAGCAGCAGAGCAAACATAACTGACACACATATGCACATTCAGCAATGGTGTGTACACCTGTGAGGTATGGTGCACAGTACATGCCAGGGTTCTGAACAGGTGCACACCAATACTGTGTACATGGGTGCAGTGTGTTCCTTGGGAAGGGACATCACCTACTAACACAACCCATGCATCACAGAGATGTATAATATTGGCAACATGGATTGACTATAGCTACACTGCATGCTGTTGAGTGCCATATGTCATGCATGTTGACAGATGGGCAATGAGAGGACTGTGTGTAATATCTTTTGCAACCTCACCTGTAAGTGTGTGTGTGTGTGTGTGTGTGTGTGTGTGTGTGTGTGTGTGTGTGTGTGTGTGTGTATGTGTGTGTGCATGTATACTGTTAAGCAATGACGTACAGGTCTCAAAGTGCATTTCTTGTTTTCCCCCTCACAGGTGGTGTGGTGGGTCAGGGTCCCTCCTGCAGGCAAACTGTTGTTGGTGTCCAGACAGACACTAATAATGATGATAATAGGTGTGTTGAGGCACAGGTGGGGTTGTCAGGGGCTGAAGCTGCTCCATCATTTCACATCCCACTGTTATCCGCCCCATCCCCACACAAAGTCACATTGCCTATACACACCCCATCACTAGTGGCCATAGATGAGGGACAGTTGGAGGGTGGTGGCATGGGACAGGACAGTGTGGTATCTATGTAATGTGTGTCTAGACACAGCAGCCATAGCCAGATGTCCGGCGGGGTGCCACACAGGCAGATGTACAGGGGTGCTCTTAGGAGGGCTGCTGGTCATCATGCCCCTGGCAGAGGTGCCACATCTGATGCCACCAGATGTGTGCTTCAGGCCATCATGGAGGCACAGGTGTGCATGGAATGGTATACCAGACAGAGTCTGAGGCTGCAGAGGGCTACTCATTCAGCTGTTATTGCCATCTGTGATCATGCAGGTGCCCACCGTTATTTTGCAGAGGTCATGGATAGACGGTTGAGTGAGATGGTGGGAATCCTCGACCGTGGAATGTCTGTGCTTGAGCATATGGTGGGAGTAGTGAGATGGCCATGTGGACGTAGGCCAGCAGCACTAACAGCTGGAGGCCAACGTGGACATGCCAGAATTCAGAGCCACTCTCATACTGTCAGTACTAGCCACAGCACTGCAGGGGGACACTGTCCACACCACAACACAGCAGGTCATGTGCACATGGCCCTGGCCGGTCCCAAGAGTGACCTGGATCCAGCAGACATATGTTATCATCAGGGGAGAGTACCATATCATGGCTTGTACCTGGTGGTGCCCATGAAACCCCTGGCAGACACAGTTCTCATGTCCATTGCTGGAGATGGTTAACCACACACCCTGGCAGGTACGGTCTGTAGCTTTCCAACAAACCCCTGTATAGGGCAGCCACATGGCAGAACTATGTGCATGCATACACACACATATCACTAACACAGCTAGGGCAACCCCATACCTACACACACCACATCACAACAGCCCAATTAATAATTAAACCCCCTAACACACACACATAATGTCAAACGTATGGCTCAGCCTAGGTCTCTGGCAAACCAACATCACACCTTGTGCATATGATGATACCTGTGCCACATCCCTGTCATCCATAACATCGATCCAGGGACAGGCTAACATGGTTCTGATGCACAGGGTGACTGTACTATGGAGTACCAATGTAATACTTACATGTCAGGAAGCGTAGCAGTCCAGCCATGATGCATTATAGCTGTTATTAACACTGAGTGATTGTGGTCTCCATAATGTATTCCGTTTGTGTTGTAGATGTCCATGTGTCAGCAGGATGTTGGTCTGCTGTTGTTTCCTACAAGGGGTATGGCAATGTGGTGACATCTTAACTGTGCCATAACCTGGGTACAGCTGAACACGTGTCACAGGTCTGTATAACAGTTACTGCATGTGCCACATGGCTGATAGGTCTGGGAGTGTATACAGGTGAGTGCATGGTGGCTGATGTCTACAGTGGACAATGGTAAGTGTACTGTGTGGTACACACCACATATTTGTGTATAACACACACAGAGGCTTTGGTGTTGATGCAATACACAGAGAATACTGTACACATGGAGATATGTACTTGTGCAAAGAACCCATTTTAGCCTATGTAATTCCACCAAGACAGAATAGGCCCAACACATTGGGAAATAAGCAGTCTGCTAATGTAATGTAATTTACTATGGTACTGGCAGGGTATATGTCCCCTTCCCCAATGTAGTGCAATCCTCTACTTGGTAGGTGTGCTGGTGTGGGTGGCACAGCCCTACTCTTTGGCGGGTGTGAGGTGCTGTAGAACTGAAGATATTGTGACTAATAACTACTTAACCTGTTAACATGAACTGTACAGTATTATAGCCAGCTAAGCGGGGGGATACACTCAACAGTAACTGCAATGATGGTGGCTGTGTCTACAAGATCCACACCCAGCTATATATACCAACCCCAGTATCACTGTGCACCTATACAGTGAGGAAGATGTCATTTACACATCTACTACTAGTTGCGATGGAATGAATTTCCACAGGATTATACCTATGAAATGTTAATATTTGCCAGGCAGTTCTCAGACAGATGACCTCCTGGAACATGTATATTCGGCAAACTGAAGTAGATCCCTTCACATACACACACACTCTTACTTGGCAGCACTGGGACTAAAAACTCTACCTAGGTATGTAGTGCTACTGATGTGTGTGGCCTTAATTGCACACACCACACAGCTTTTAGGATGAGGTGTGTTCCAGGTTACATGTTTTATTTTATTTATTTTTATTTTACATTTGTTAACCAGTAAAGTCCGACTGGGCACATATCCATTTTCAGCGGAGGCCTGGGGAGAAAAGCTCCAATAGCATGTCATAAAGAAATTACACAAGAATATCATACAGAGATATAGGTTCCATAGAAACATAAGTTCCGTATAGATTAACAATTCCTTTAGTAAAGTCAGCATACAGCATTCTAGTATTAGGGTTTATATAGAATATAAAATATAAACACAAGAAATTTTTTTTTTTGTCTTTCTCAATTATGAGTACTCTCAATATTTTGATACAGACATAACCAGTGATTATTAAGCTTTACAGTGAAAGGAATTAGGGGACCTTTAGTAGAATCCTTGAACATGGTATTGGTTCAAATTAACCTGGGGAGTAGCATGAAGAAAGCCAATTGTATGAGAAGTGGGTTCTCAGGAGTTTCTTAAATTGGATATTGGAGGTAGTGGAGGTTATTTGGCTAGGTAGTGAGTTCCAGATTTTGGCAATAGTGCAGGCAAAGAGATTTGCCAGCATCATTTTTGTCTCTTATAATGCTTATTAGGTTCTGAGAACTAGATTGTAAGGCTCTGGTAAGGATGTGGGGCTTAATTATATTTTTAAGTGCAGGATTTTTTTCTGGAAAGTAGAAGAGATTATGTCCTACTGTGAGTTGATTAAACAGAAGTAGTTGAGGTTGCTTGAGCCAATTGAGTTGGTTAAGGGCGAGACAGTGATGGGATTTGTATGAGGTTTCAGTAGCAAACTTGGCTATTCTGTTATAACAAGATTCCATTTTGTTCAGATCACTCTGGCAGATATTAGTAAGGATGGGAGAGGCATAGAGAAGGATGGATAAGAGATGAGTTCTTGCAATAGTAGCTTTGGTTTGTTTAGTTATAAAGTGTCAGTTCCTATAGAGAAGTCCTAGTTCTTTTATTAACTTTCTTAATGGTTTGTGCTATATAGATGTCAAATTTGAGGTTATTGTCTATTTCTACACCTAAGAGTTTAGTGTGTGCAGTTGGAATGATTTGAATATTATCTTTGGAGTGAATGGTGAAAGTGTTGTTGGGGGGAGGGGCATGACCTGGGCTGAAAATAATTAATTTATTTTTTGGGGTTAATAATAAGTTTGATGTTTGTGAACCATGTTTAGGCTAGAGTAAAAGTGTTTTGGGTGATGATTTGCAGTTTCTTTAAGGTGGGGGTGGCACTTATAAGGGTGGTGTTATCTGTGTATTGTACTACTGATGCTGTGAGTGAGGAAGAATTGATTTGGTTGGTGAATAGTGAGAACAATAGTGAGAATAATAGTGCGCCAAGGATGGATCCTTGAGGGACATCTATGGATACTGGTAGCTGGGGAGGACAGCTAGTCATGCCATAAGACTGCTTGCTGTTGACCAGATAAGTAACTGGTAAACCATGATATAGTGGAGAGACTGAGGCTTAGGGTAGATAAAGTTTGGAGAAGAATGTTATGGTCTACCATGTCAAAGGCTTTAGATAAGTCTAAGAAAATGGAAGATACAAATAGTCCCTTGTTTCTATTGTGGTTAACTATATCTGTGAATTCTAGTAATGCTGTGGTGGTGCTATGGGATGGTCTAAAGCCATGCTGAGTTTTGGAGATTAAGTTGTTTTGTAAGAGGTACCAAAGTAGTTGGGAATGTACAACCCTCTCTAATATCTTGGATAGAGGTGAGAGTATTGTGATTGGGGTGGTAGTTGGTGAGTTCTAAGGAGTTGCTCCCTTTGTGCAGTGGAATAATGTGTGATGTTTTCCACAGGGTGGGGACTTTGAATTCTGCAAGTGACTTGTTTATGAGGATGGACATGGGATAGGCTATGGCATCTGCTGCTATCTGAAGGAATTTGGCTGGTAGGGTGTCAGCAGCTAGTGTGGTTGGTTTGGGTTTCTTAAGGAGCTTTGAAATAATTTTAGTGGGTACAGGGTGTAGGGAAAAGTTGGTGGTATTGTTTTGAGTAGTAGGGTGGGTTTTGCTAGCACCGGGTATAGGGCTGCTAGTGGTATTAAGGGCATTGGCAAGGGTATGGACTATTTTGGTAAAGAACATCACCAGGCCCTGTACAGTATGGTAATGGGGGATGTACTGGGTGTTTATGAACAATGCATAGTGTGACATACTGTCATGTACACACTAACAAACACATAACAGTCATACACACATCTGAGAGACCTGGGCTTATCAGTGCTAATTACCTTGTCAGTGTCCATTCTGTTACAGATATGTTGCACACAGCACATGCATCACTGGGCTGGATAGTGTTATCAGTTACCTGTATGATTGATGGTAACAGTGGTCCCCATATAGTGGAACATGGGATATACACTGGGGGTACCATGGTGTAAAGACAGTATACCCAGAACCTACACCCTACAGTTGATATTGTATGCACTGAAACCCATGATAATACTCTGACATACCCACCATCACACATTGACCAGGACTGCAATACAACCCCTTGTCTATCTCAAGAGTGCTACTACAAGGATATGCATCTAATGGACATGCCACAGGGATAGTAGGGTGATGCATTGTCATTGCTCTCCTACAGTCAACAACATCACTATCCCTAATACTGTGTGGCAAGGTGCATTGTATTAGGAGAATGTGGCCTCAGAATGCAGTATCCTACAAATATACACACTTGCACACATACACACATTTGTACAACAGTGTTGTGCTGGTACTGCAAGCTCCAGGTAGCCCATAGGGTGAAGAGTGTAACAATGTATATGAAATGTCCAGTACAGGAGCAGCCACATCTAACTATGGCAATAGGGGTTGCGGTGGGTGTGAAGGGCCTCAGGGTATTATCAACTACAGGTCTACAAACACACAGACACTGGTATTCATAGTAATGCACATGTACACATTTGTCAGTACTGCGGTCCATTGGTGCAGGTGTTCATAGGTGTGTACCAGGATATTGTCCATAGAGAGATGGAAAGAGTAAGGGATGTGTGTACAGTGGTATCATGCCACCTGTCATTTGCCAGCAGGCCATTTATCAACAGATACCACAGGGGTGATCCACAGGGTGAGAGTTACATGCAACATCCAATCATCTGGTTGCCTCTTGCAGAGGGCCAGTGAGGTGCTCCAGTTGACATGTATGCAACATTTATTACATAACATGGTCAGTGTCTGTCTTGGAGACCTGTACCTAAGCATGTTCTGTTTACTGCGGTAATGTAGTTGAGATATCCATGGCATGTGGTGCATACAGGATGTGGATTCCTAGCTGTGGCATTCATAAAACAGGTGAGCAGACATGTCAGTGTCACTCAAGCATAGATTGCCTGTAAGCAGCCAAGATGGATTCCAAACATCTTCACATCTGTACAGAGGACAGACAGACATCAGCTAGCCAACTGGTTATGCAGTAGAATGACTGTATTGACAGATGTCTGACACTGATAGGTATGCAATTACTACATGACAGCAGCCCTCAATGACATGTCCTATACACACAGTTGTCTACAGTTAATATCCACATGTCAGATCAATATCCAGTAGGGAATACTTAATGACACACAGCTCACACACCAAGAACACGACAGTGAGGGCTCAGTGTCCATCTTTGCATGCAGGGGTGTTTGGTTCCAGTACTACAATCTACAATCTACTCTTACTTGTGAAAGCACTGCCAACAGTAGTAACGTAATGATATACTACATGCCAGTGTGACTACATATAACCTGGGATACTTCCCATGTATGTAACACATTCAAATGGAAAAGAGTGTTGTACAAGCCATATAGACTCAGGTGTCCCAGACAGTAGACTCACAACCCTTGATAATGTAATGACAGCACATAGATGTATGTTATGTACATGGAATTAAATACATTTATTAAAATTGTCATTTCACTATTTTATCAGGCTGGAATGTGATCAGGCTGCTCATACCCACCTTAACCACTCTGTATCCAACAGCCCTTGTTCTACCCAACAAAAGAATAAACAGCGCCGGCAAGTCTTGGACCCAGGACCCTGTACACTACAGTCACAGCACTTAACCACTAAGCCATCACAGCTGTAAAGCTGTTTGATGTGTTTTCCAATTTATCTGTCAGTACACATACTGAATAGTAGTGAACAACTGTTTTGACCTCTACAATGGTGTAGTACTTGTAAGTGATATTAGTGTTGAATCAAGTATGTTGTTGTATCTACATATACACATATCAGATAAATACAGTGTGATACATCTGAGAAGGTATATGCAGCAGTCGTGTACACATAACAAGGATATGGATATATATATATATATATATATATATATATATATATATATATATATATACATATGTAGATATATGTATACATGTACATATATATATATGTATATCGCATTATATATATGGACATATATAGAGCTATCTGTATATGTATATATATATATAAAATGATATATACATATATACATGTATATATGTAAACATATACATATGTGCACACACACACACACACACACACACACACACATATATATATATATATATATATATATATATATATATATATATATATATATATATATATATATATATATATATATATATATATATATATATATATATATATATATATATATATATATATATATATATATATATATATATATACACACACATATAACATATGTCCATAACTTGTAGTGGAGTCATACTCCAGCACCAATAATCACAACCTCTTAGTGCAAGGGGATGTCATGTAAGTATTGGAGGTATACATGTAGACTTTTGCTACTGTAGCAGGGTTTGTCTTAATAGTAATGTTGTGTGGGAAGTCACATCTGATATTGACATGTACGCCATCAGTTACTGATATACATCATAAGATCATCATAATACAGTACCACACAAATCACAGTAATGATCCTGTGGAATTCATCAGATATGACCAATAAATGTGGACAGTCTGACACATTCTGGTCAGTCCAGAAGTATACACAGCGCCCCTTAGTGCAAGACAAGTGGACCAAGCCTGACAAAGCGGATGGTTATAGTCATGTAAATTGGGATATCATGAAAATACTTGAATAGATATGCTCACACAGTTTATGCATTCACACTCACCTGTCTGTCCTGACACACAATAACTGGAGGAGCAGTGGTCACAAGCCCACATACTACTCACTAGTTAGTGACATACATATGTACAGCATCCCACTCCTTTGTCAGAATTACACAACAGTTATGGTGGCCCGGCAACAGCACATGTGACAAATATCTAGAGATAACATCACACTGGGTAAATGCACTGAGCTGCTAGGCATGTCACAAAGCACTGTGAAAACTACAGGCAGACTGCCACAACACTGGCCCCCATTTCGTATGGGGGACTACACATGTACCTCCAAATATAGCAGGTTCAACAGGCATGTAACAGCATGGAGTAACAGACAACTGTGTGAAAGTGCATACCCACAACCAATCTGAACACAACTGCAGTCACATATGGTAAGCATACTTATTATTACTGTATATGGACTATGTGAACAACACCATCCTCATATGTGCCACTCACACACCAACCCTACATATACTGGGCCAATACACAGTGTATTCTGATGCCTGACTGTGGTATGGGACATGTGTCGGTCTGGTCTACAAACATGTACACCAATAGGGTACCATACACTGCATCAGTATGCAACATCACATAGCACAGGACCAAGAACAATGACATCTACCACAGTCTATACACAGGCTAAGGTACATATTCACATTACACACTCTGTCGACAATCACCATAAGTTCACAGACCTCACTACTGTACACACTACAACAGAATGTCCAGGTTTTGTCCTCAAATATAAGGCCTACCTCAGATATAACATGTCTAGCAGTATGGTATCTCACTGGCTTATCAGGTATGATGTCAGTAAATAATGATGTACTGAACATATGCACCTCTTACTGCATGACATATGTACAGAGGTTGACAGAGTTGTGGCTGCAGGCACTAACACAGGGCCAATATTGACATGTTGCTGTGATGAACCCATACATTTACTGGTGTAACAGGGTTTGTTGTGACATATGTCTACTGAGGGATATGAAGTCACTAACTCACATGGCTGTCACCATGTACTGACTACAATCCTGAGAGTATGCTACTGCATTTCTAAAGATAGGACATGTGTGAGTAACACAACACATGTAAGACTCCAAACACTGGCCAGTCTGCTGATAGCACTACAGGTGGGAGTTTCCTCAACCACATAAGACTGTCATGACAGATATTAAATAATGTAGACCAGCCATATCTACACAAACCCTGTTAAACCAACATTACTTCAAATGCAGAAGAGCAAGACTTACATTCTGTCCTTATGTCTGGAACACCCCCCTCCTGTTTGTTGGCCTTTCTCCACAGTGTATGTTGTAAGAGGTATATCCAACTACCCTGTGTGATGCTGTTTGGCAAACACCAACAAGAAGTCCTGCTCTCAGTGAATGGAAAGGGTGAACACCTACATGATGTTCTTAGTTATAGGAGTGTGTTCCCATGCAATTGGCTATGGGAATGATAACACAGCTGTTCCACATGCAATCAGCTAGTGGTGGACTGCAGTTCATGCACAGGCCATCAGCTGATCATGAGCATCACTTACAAAACACAAGCTGCTGCCTAAGCAAAGCAGGTGTACTTTTCCACATCCACCAAAGAGGGAGTGTGAGAGACAGTCAGAGACAAAGTAAAAAAGGAAGGGGATAGGAGAGTAACATCTAAGCATTTTTGTGTCACACACTTGCCAGTACTGGGTTTCAAAACCCTGCCTATGTATTGCTATTACATGTTTATACAGTTATTGCATGTGCAACAGAGCTTACATGTTAGAAAGCTGTCCAATGGTATATTTGAAGTGTGACATCAGCAACAGTGATAAAGGAGGGTTAAGGTAAGTGTAGTACATGTGGCTGTCCACAAAAGCAGGTGTCAAGGAAGGCGCAACCATACTCTCTCAGGGACTCACACACATTATCACAGTTGGCAGGGTCAGGATTTGAATTCCTAACTAGATAATGTGCTACACTACAGTGATATGCAGGTATCTCATGTACCACAGATGTTATCAGGCTGATGTATGGGCAAAGGGTATGTCAAGGTGACTGACATCAGAAGGCATGCTACAGTAGGGCAAAGGGAGGTGTAGTGCATGGGAATGGCTTCCAAATCATTAATCTCCACACACACACACACACACACACACACACACACACACACACACACACACACACACACACACACACACACACACACACACACACACACACACACACACACACACACACACACTTGCCAGTACTGACATGCATGGGTTCATTGCTTCACAGTTGTGTATAATTGACTGTGCCAGAAGGCTGTACAAGGCTAGGCAAAGGGTATACCTTGTCATCAGGCCACATGACAATGGACTGCGATGTGGCTCAGGGGTGTAGTCCCTGGATTGGACCATACAGGTGGGTATTGTATTCACCATCCACTCATCTGGGTTACTGTTGTGGGTGGCCAGTGCTGTGCAATGATTGTCATGTATGTGTTCTATATTCCATAACATGGACAGTGTCTGGGTTATGCACATGTCCCACATGCATGTTCTGTGACATGTGGAAGTGTACCTGGGGTGTCTGGGGCATGTTGTGTGGACAGATTGTTATCATCTGATGTGGCATTCCTGACCTCATGTGGTGAGAAATGGCTATGGAACTGAGGATGTGCCTGCACCTACATTGACAGCATGATACATACATTCACTGGTGTTAGTGGCATCTGTCCATACAGGGCATGTGTATTTCCTCTGCGGGCTACATTTGCAGACTCTACTGTTGTTACAAGCATCCAGTGGGGAACATAGCAAAGGACCACTGTAATCAATTATTTACTTACTGTAGGGATGGAACAGGGTGCCATGTCCTCTGAAGTCCACTGCAATCACACCATGGTTACTATCTGTGGGCAATATGCAGGGAACTACCAATATAGTGGCTGTTGCCTAGCCAAGTGTGTTTGCATATGAGACATGGGTGAAGAGTGCTCTCTGGGTAATCACTTCTTAATTGTATTAACTGTTATGACTGCTATTCTACATATGATAAGTTTTGTTTTTTCCTGCCAACATAGTACCAATAACTCTTTGTACCTAGATTTTTAATGTAAATTGTTGAATGTATATTTGTTTGTTTTGGAGCTTTTCTCCCCAGGACTCCATTGAAAACGGGTTCTTTATGGCCCAATGGACTATCCTGGTAAACCAACTGCAATAAATAAATAAACCAACTGCAATAAATAATATAAGGGTTGTCTATATTGTTCACCAATCCATAATGTCACATGTAGGGGTATGGATTGTCTACACCAGCCTCTCTGCTGTTTGACATCTGCTGTCCTTGTAAGGTGGACATTATGACATATAGTAGGTCCTCAATATAAGAAATTTGCAAAACCCACCTGACAATGAGTCTTGTTATTACACAATCACAGCTTACAGGATATTGATGAAAAACACACACACATTTGACAGTACTGAGATTCAACCCCCTACCTAGTTATGTATTGTTACTACAGTACACTGCAGCTTATAGGGCCAACCCTCCTCCAATGGTGTATTTCAAAGGGAATGACATTAGCATGATTGCCAAAGTAGGGCAATAGAAAGTGTAGTGACTGTGACTGGCTTTAAAAGCATTGATCCTTACACAGACACACAGCGTCTCACAGTTGCCATGTCTGGGATTAGAACTCCTACCTAACTAGTACATCACACTATGGTGGCATTAAGCAATTAGAGCACACTTCATAGAGGTTATGGGGTTAGTCCTTCTCCAAAGGTGTATTTCAAGGTGAATGACATCAGCAGGCTTGCCAAAGTAGGGCAATGGAAAGTGTGACTATAACTGGCTTCAAAAATATTGATCCCTACACACACACACACACACACACACACACACACACACACACACACACACACACACACACACACACACACACATAGTCTCACAGTTGCCATGTCTAGAATTAGAACTCCTACCTAATTAATACATCATACTATGGCATTATGCAGTTAGAGCCCAAGCCATAGAGGTTATAGGGTACGTTCTTCTCCAAAGATGTATTTCAAGGTGAATGACATCAGCAGGTTTGCCAAAGTAGGGCAATGGAAAGTGTAGTGACTGTGATTGGCCTCAAAAGCATTGATCCCTACACACACAAACAAACACAGAGAGTGTCACAGTTGCCATGTCTGTGATGAGAGCTCCTACATAACTAATACATCACACTATGGCTTTATGCAGTTATAGCATGCACAATGGAGCTTATAGGGCCAACCTTTCACCAGAGGTGTATTTCAAGGTGAATGACACTAGCAGGCTTGCCAAAGTAGGGCAATGGAAAGTGTAATGACTGTGACTGGCCTCAAAAGCATTGATCCTACATACACAAACAAACACACACAGAGTCTCACAGTTGCCACATCTGGGATTAGAACTCCTATCTAACTAGTACATCACATTGTAGCATTACACAGTTACAGCACACACCATGGAGTTTATAGAGCTAGCCCTTCTCCAAAGGTGTATTTCAAGGTGAATGACAGCAGCAGGCTAGCTAAAGTAGGGCAACGGGGAGTGCAGTGTGTGTGAATGGGCCATAAACCATTTGTCTGGAAGCATACACACAACACTCAATCACACAAATTTACATTTGACAGGACCATGTATACAACTACTAGATGAATAATGACTTGTACTGTCATGTTACACAGTTATCACAAGCACCACAGACACTATAGTGCTGAGGGTTACCAGAAGCAATTGTCTGCAGTGATAGACATCATGTGGTATTGGCCAATTGGATGTGTGCTGGGTGGGACAGGCCTCATGATGGGAAGCTGTTTGTCACTGTCTGCCACTCTCTTCCCCTCATCTATGTATGTGTATGTTTGACCTATTATAGTGTGTTGTCCTTGGATATATGTGTGTATTCCTATCCGATGTGTGTGCAAAGCATGAGTGGTGTACAATGTGGAGTGTGGGCACAGACATCTGCGACTGACAGATATGTATAGTCTACTGTTGTTGCCAGACATGGGCTTCATATAAGTGTGGGAGTATGCCCAGTATGACCCTTCAGTATTTTGTTGTCAGACATGGGCTTTGTTTCTCTAAGTGTGGGAGCATGCCCAGTATGACCTTCTGTATTGAATGTGTGAATCCATTACAGGTAGGTTGTACTCCAGTGCAGGCATTTGTGTTCTACACCTACAGCTAGCAATCTGTTTCTGCAGAATATCTGTAGATAGGTTGACAATATGGGGTCACAATGGGCAAAGGATAGTGGGATACTGTAACTAATTGTGTCTGTGCTGCTTCTGCTACATGGTTTTGGTGTTAGCAGAGATATTCAGACATCTGTACATTTTTTAACTGTGATGTTTTGTCATCAACTACTGACAGGTATACATATTTGCTTGCAGTAATTTCCTGGGGAATACAAGATGAATGAAGCTGTGTCTAATATTGTGGTCTTCAGCCTACATATTCTTGCACAATCATGCCATTCTGGAGGGGGAGCCACAGCCACTTGCTGATGGGTCTGTGTAAATGGTCCAGCACCTTGGTACTGTGGTGGCTGAGGATCCCATGCTTGCACATTTATCAACATGACAGAATGGCCATATCCTGCTGTGGCCATACCTCACAGCTGTACAGATTCACACAGGTTACCCAGAAGCAGGGCTCATATTTCTGGTCCTTACACCTTTACATTGTGGTTTATGAGCAGGTTTGTAACCACCCATTCCTGTGTTTGCAGACAGGGATAGTATGGGCACACATCTGAGTTTCAGACTTCACGCACTCCATGGCATCCATGGTTCTACCCCCCTCTGTTATTCTATTCTCTTCCAAAGATTATGCAAATGATATCTGATAAGTATCCCTATAGTCATCACTTCATCCCAGCAGTATTTAGGGGTTGGTCCACAGTACATGCAGTAGGACATGGTGGACATACTACTGGGATTTGTCAACATGGCCTTGCATTTGAGTTTTGTGGACTGTGTTATGTCACTATTTGGGAGTCCATGAGATAACATACCTTCCCAGTATAGGTGAGACACAGGCCTTTGACAGAAGACTGTAGGGCATTTGTTAGTGATGCAGGTCATCTGTAGCAGGCCAGTGCATTGTGTCACTCCTACAGCCCCAGGCTGCAAGCCACTGTATTCCCCTGGGGTGACAGTGTAGGTGTGCAAGGTGTTAATGGAAATAGTTTCTGTTCTTATTAATCCATTGGTGTGGATGCTGGCATGGTGCTGCTTACAGCTAGGGACACACCTGCATGGGACACCTCTTCAGCATGCTGCATTCTGTGGATATTCCCATACAGAGGTGGGGGTCATATTGCACTCATTCCCAACAGCAGGGATATGACCTGTGAGGTACCTGTGGCTGATGGTGGGGTGAGCTGAGTGCATGTGTGATATGGAAGCAACTTGCAGCTGACTCACAGATATATGTGTGGCATTTCACATATGCGTGCTTGTGCGGGGACATTAGTGGTTTCTCAGTACTTTATAACTATGCCTTTTATGGTCTGCCAGTGTTTGGACAGACTACATCAGTATTCCATACTACACAGCCAACTAATGTGCTACTAACTTGTATGTACAAATCCAAAGGTGTGTCCATTTGACAGTAACATTTTATACACTCTCTGTCTAGGGTACTTCTACCTGTGTACTGTTTGTATGTCTGGGCCCACACTCATGCCATGCCCATCTTTCAGATGGTGACAGATATTACATCTGAACAATTAGTATGGATTACTGGTGGATTGTGTCCTGCTGGGATGCATTGTGTTGGACACTGCAGTTGTGAGAACTTGGCCCTGTCATCAACAGTACTGGCCACTAGCCACCAGGACACAACCCTCCATGCCTACATGTTGACCACTTTCACACAATATACAGCACACAACAACCTACCACACAGAGCCCTGCATATTGTACACGTGCAACAATCTATCCTGCTACTTTGGCCAGCTCAGGTAATCTGTGCTCCACCATTGTTAAACACACATACATGTTACTACATTTCTACATAGTATTGTGGGAGGGGCACACCTGACAACTGTACACATTTGCTATGACTGTACTTGTATTTCAGGTACTCTGTTGGCTTCCATTTCATTCTGTATTCTGACCTATCATGCAGACTAGAGGCATATCAGTGTAGTTGTAGTACAGTTCTTAGGTTTTATTGACCTACATTTCAGTTTCAGACTTCTTACCCTTCAGAACTAACATCCCACTGCCTGCCCTGCTGTAGTCTGTCTGTGTAGGTCTGGAGGGAGGCTGTTCTCCATTGCCATCACTTGGAGGCCTTAGTACAGCCTTTCTCTGTGTTTGTCTACACCCGTCCTGCTGGCTGAGACTGTTTTTGGGTATGTGAGCTTCACTGACCTGCATGTGTGTGTCCATTGGACACACATTTGGCCCACCACATGTCCTGCAGTGGGTTTTGTCATGTTGTGTAGTACTGCCTACTATGTTGACACCAGTATTTGTTATGGATTTCATGGTACCGATACACGAGTCTACTATCTGCTACCATCCCATTCAGCCACCCAATTCTTTTGCATGCTCACATTCATACCATAGATACAAGTAGCAGAACATACTACTCCAGTCAGCAATTGATAGAGAGAGAGACTTACCTTGTGGCTGTGCCAGTATTGACAATGATGCTGGAGGGCTGACTATGTCGGATGCACATAGTACACTCCCTATACATGGTTAAGCACAGGTAGTGTCATGTTTGGCATCCCTTTTACTGTATGTGCGAGTCAGAGAGAGGTGCCATTCCCTGGATTCCTACTGTATCAGTGTATGTGCTATGCGTTGCCTCTTTGCCAAGGCCTAGGCATACTGGGCATGCCTCCTTCTGCCTACAGGGGCAGGCTCAGGTTGTTCCTCCTCCGAGTCACTCTGTGCCTGTGCTGGCCTTGACAATGGGTGGGGGGCTGTCTGGCCCTGCCCCATGTTGTTCCTGCTGCAGCTGTTTCCACAGGATCATATTGTGTAGCATGGCACATACAATAACAATTTGGGTACATGTGGCTGGTGAGTACTGCAAGGCTACACCGGATATGTCCAGGCACTAGAACCATGACTTGAGCATTCCAAACGCATGCTCAATTATGATTCTGGTCTGTGCATGTGCCTCATTATGGAGTTCTTGTTTGGGTGTGTGTCCATTTCTGATGGGGGTCATCAGCCATGGCTCCAGTGCATAACCAGAATCCCCCACTAGGTGGCCATATGGGATGTCCCCATTGGAAAATCTCTGGTACAGCTACATCATATGCCAGCACATACATTCATTATAATGCCCTGTCATTGCACATGATCTGGAAGTTGATGGAGGAGAAGCCCTTATGGTTTATGTAGACTGTACCCCGCTCACCGGGTGGTGCTTTGATGTGTATGTGCGTGCAGTCTCTAGCACCCACTACCTCAGGGTTTTCTGCTATCTGGTGGAAGAGTCGCATATTGCTGGTCAACGCCTCACAGGTGTCGAGGATTTCCTCAATAATCTATCTGCTCACCGGCATGTGCTGACATGACATCCAGGAACTGGTGGAGTACCCTGGATGCTGATGCCTGTGAGATCCACATGATATCCCCTGTTGGCCTTTGGAAGGTACCTGCGGCTAGTATTCTTAAGCCTACACATACCTTGGTATCCACTGGGATGGGTTTTCCTATGTTGGTTCTGTGTGTGAGGTGTGGCCTGCACAGCTCAACAATTTGCTGTAGGAGGTCCCTGTCCACCCTATAGCACTCCAGTATTTCCAGCTCATGTAGCCCCTGGTAAGTTGCCCTGGGTCTGTAAACTCTTCTCCTTCTCCTCACTGTGGGTTGGTCATCAGCATTGTTATCCTCACCACCCTCAGCCTCTTCCACATGTTGATTTATGAGAGCAAAAGCAGCCCCTATCATTTTGTTGCTTTTGTTAGGTAAAATTTCCCCATTTGTGTACACCAGTGGTGTAGAGTTTGTGGGAAAAACCAGAGGGAAAAGTGTTTGCATAGTTTATAGTAGTGTGCTGGGCTGGGCTGCTGCCTGTGTAATTGGCTGGTTCTGATACATTTCCACTGCCAGCTATGCTAGTTCTCTTTGATTACCTTCCTACTGCTAGTTTTCCTTCTCATTGCCTTCCTGTTTAAGCCCCGAGGCGTGCCATGCAATCCCAGTGCTCAGATGTGAACAGAGCTGCTATTTCCTGTTTTTGTTTTTAAACCTGGTGTGCACCGCACACACCTGTTTGGATAATGTAAACACCGTTTAGTAGAAACTGGCCCTTCCAGGACATGATCACACTCTGCATTTCTTAGTGGAAGACAATACAGCCTTAGACACCCCCCCGGCTTTAGCTGTGCTTAGCTAAGCGCAAACACAGGCCACAGGGCTCCAATAAGCTTAGAGCATGCATGACACACCCCCTTATGAAGTCATCTAGCTCTTAGGCTTACACTGTGGTCTTAATGCACCTACATGGTTGGGTGCAAGCTAGCACTGAGGGGAAATCTGTGATTCAGTATCAATGCCCTCATTTGCATAGGATTGACTGGTAATGCATGGTTACAAATCCAACACTCAGCCTTACCCATCAGCAACTACTATTCCATGGTCTTGTTGTGTTATGCATGCCATTGACTATTATGGCAGAATTATGATTTTGGTTTAAAGGCTTATTTCCAACTTTTTAAAAATTTTCGGGCCGATCACGTTTGCGCACCGCTGCCCTGCACTTAAATGGCCGAAATCAGCCAACAAAAAAAAAAAGTAAATTTTTATAATTTTGAAATTATTTTTCATGCCTATGGCCATATATTTGGCCTTTGGCATGCCTAACTCTTCTAATACATGCATTTTTACGAGCTGTCATGGCTCCATTTTGTAGTTTGCAGAAATGTATTCAGCTACTGGCTGAATACATTTCTGCAATCTACACTATTCCTGCACTGACATCTGCCTGCTTCCTGGATCACTAATTCACCTCATTTGCATGGGTTTCACCAGCAAATTAGGTAATTAGCATACAGGGACTGTCTGTTCAGGAATAGTGCAGGAGCACTCGTGCATGTCCCGGGAGCTTATTCCTGGATCACACGACAGCCATATTGCCTGCAGCAGCTCTTGCACTATTCCTGCATTGCGTGCAGAGCTTGCTGAATCCTGGAGTGAGAGTTGCATAAATTAGCAATCTTTAATATTATATTAAATTGGATGCATCCGAATTCTAATTCTAATTGGAAAACTTTACATCTAACTCTTCTTAGAAATGATAAAGAAATATTAAGTAATAATAATCAAATTAACCAAGATTATTTCTTCTGGCATTTTCTGTGTAGCCACTTACAAAATAACATTTTCCTTCATCAATTTCTAAGTATCATCTTAGACTTTCAAAAACATAATCCTTTCTAATACAGACACCAGGATTTGGTTTGGATTTATACTTCCTTTTACTATTACTAGAATTTTTTTCTAATAAGTACATAGGCATACTCCTGTTAATTGGGACTCTAGGAAATGTGTATGCTGGCATCATTGTTTTAAAAATTTGAAAGTGAAATATTCTCAACATTTGGATCTCCAAGAATGGTTATCAATACAAATTGTGAGAACACATACTCAGGAATTGTGTCTATCTCTTTCTCATTCTCAATTTAAAGAAATCCCTAGACTATTACACATCATTTTATTGACATTATATACAACAAATCAAAAATCAATAATTTAATTTCAAATATCTATAAAATGTTAATAAAATTTGGGACGGATTCACAAAGGCTTGCACAGAGTCTAACAGTAGAGTAAGACTCCATGCAGCCAACATGTCTGCCGAGTGATCCAGGAACAGCCGGTAGGGGCGTGCAACAGAGCTCCTAAAATGAGTCTTACACAGACAGGGCTTGGATATGCAAATTACCTCAATTGCAGGCGAAAGCTATGCAAATGAGGTAAATTTGTGATCCAGGAAACCCGAACCGGTCTGAGTAAGAGTAGTGTTATTTGCAGAAATGTACTCAGTTGACAACTGAGTACTGTTCTGCAAATAGCAAAACAGAGCCTTGACAGCACCAAATAAAGGTTGCATCCAGTTGAGGAAGCATGCCAATGGCCACTGATGCAAAATAAAAATAAAAGTATTTTTTTTTAACCCGATCGCCGATGTTTAAGCATAGCGCAGCACCACGCAAACGCGCTGTGCTCTAAAAACCAGAAAACCAATAATTAAAATCCACAAATGTGGATTTTATTGTAATTCCTAATTTACAATGCAAGGGAATGGCAGGCCGAAGACAGCATGGCTACCAAGTAGAGGATGCTAAGGGGGGAAGCTCAGTCTAAGAGATGTAACCAAGCATTAGTAGGCAACCCTATGCAAATGAGGGTAAGGATAGTGAATCCCAAGTTTACATTGCAAATGAGCACAGTCAGTGGAGTGTAGGAGTAGGATAAGGGGAGTATCAGAGTAGAAGATAGGTGACATCACAAAGGGGGTATGTATGAAAGAAGTGAAGCTCATTGGAGCAGAGTGGCAAGTGTTTGCTGTCAGTTACTCATCACTGGAAGAGGTGTGTCAACAGGTACCCTAGCTAAAGGCAAGAAATTGAAGGTGTATGCCATGGATAACACTAAAGTTTCTTGTAGAAGTGCTTGCAACGTGTTTGCGCGCGTGTGCACACCTGTATATCCGAGTAAGACTGTGTGTGCGCATGTATGCCTGTGTGCACACGTTTAAGCCAGAGTAAGCATGTCTAAGGTTGTTTAAAGTTGTGTAAGTGCGTTTGCACTGGTGTGCGTGCATTTTAGCAAGAATAAGCAAGTTTTAGTCTGTGTAAGCATGTGTGCACGCATGTGAGCTGGTGTGAGCGTGTTTGCACTTGTGTGCACGGCGCTGCCCCCCTGAGGAAACAGAAAGGGAAAAGGAAGCACAACAAATAGTAGGAAGTTAACCAGGGAGTACTAGTAAAGCTAGCAGGTGAAAACAATCAGAATCAGGCAATTACACAGGCAGTACACTAGCCCAGCCCAGTACAGCACTTAAAACTCTGCAAATAACATTCCACTATGTTTCTCTCAGAGACACTGCAACACTGCAGTAAGCTAATAGAAGTGAAAACTGAAAAAACTTTACTGAGACAAAGAAATGTTAGGGGCTGCCATTGCTGTTATAAGGCAACATATGCAACATGCTGAGGGTGGTGACAATGCGAATGCTGCTGGACAACCCAAAGTGAGGAGATGGAAAAGAGTGTACAGGCCCAGGGTAACCTATCAGGGGCTACATGAGCTGGAGATAGTGGAGTGCTATAGAGTGGGCAGAGATCTCATGCAGCAAATTGTTGAGCTGTGCAGGCCACACCTCACACACAGAACCAACAGAGGGGAACCCATCCCGGTGGAAACCAAGGTATGTGTTGCCCTAAGAATATTAGCAACATTTAACTTCCAGAGACCAACTGGTGATATGATGGGGATATCACAGGCATCAGCATCCAGGGTACTGCACCAGTTCCTGGATGCCATGTCAGCACATTTCGGTGATCATGTATATTTCCGCAATTCCCATGAGGTATTGGCCAGCAATATGCATCTCTTCCAGCAAATAGCGGAATACCCTGAGGTAGTGGGTGCAATAGACTGCACGCACATATGCATCAAAGCACCAGCTGGTGAGCAGGGTAGGGTCTGCTTTAACCGCAAGAGCTTCCCCTCCATCAACTGCCATGTTGTGTGTGATGTCCAGGGCATAATACTGAGTGTGTGTGCTGGCTGCCCTGGAAGCTACCATGATTCCCATATCTGGCATCTGACACAGCTGTACCAGACATTTGCCAATGGGGACATCCCTCATGGTCACCTAGTTGGGGATGCTGGCTATGCACTGGAGCCGTGGCTGATGACACCCATCAGAAACGCACACACACCTGAACAGGAGTGCCATAATGAGGCACACGCACAAACACAAAATGTAGTCTAGCGTGTGTTTGGGCTGCTCAAGTCACAGTTCCGGTGCCTGGACACATCTGGTGGAGCCTTGCAGTACTCACCAACTACATGTACCCAAATTGTCATGGTATGTGCTATGCTACGTAATATGATCCTGCGAAAACAGCTGCAGCAGGACCAGCATAGGCCCAGGCCAAACAGCCCCCTACCATTGCCAAGGCCATCACAGGCAGAGCGTGACTCAGGGAGGAACAACCTGAGCCTGCTCCAGTAGGCAGAAGGAGGCATGCCCAGTATGCTTTGTCCTTGGCAAAGAGGCAACGCATAGCACATACACTGGCTCAGTAGGAACCCTGGAAATGATACCTCTCTCTGACTTGCACATATAGTAAAAGAGATGCCTAACTTGACACTACCTGTTTTCAAGCATGTATAGGGAGTGTAGTATGTGCATCCGACATAGGCAGCCGTGCAGCACCACCTGAGGGATGATTGCCATGTGTTAAGCAATATAAAGCAGTGCTAAACAGCTTTTACTACCATTTAGTATATGTAAACAAAATTGCACACACCAACTAGCACAACTGTGGTCAATGTTGAGCAATATTCGGCAACGTTCAGCAATGTTGGTTAACAATGAGCAATGTTGGACAAGCTTGGTCTAAGTTGGGCATAGCTGAACAAAAGCCAACATGCTCATATTTGATCTACTGGCCCTTAAGCAGTCTGGTTTGCTCAGTATGAAAATATAAAGCAGTGACAGGCCTCAAACACACTGTATACTATAGTCATAGTACTGAACCTCTAAACCATGACAGTGGTCAGCCTGTATGAAGAAATGTTGATAAGTCTATGCAAAGTATCTCATGGAAACCCTGCAGGCACAGTATAATCCCTGTCGAGTTATAACACAAAGATGAGCCCTGCAGTAAGAATAGAACCTGATTTTCAACACACATATAGTATAAATGTTAATATTGGTCATGTTCACACACATCAACAAATGTAGTGGACCTCAGACAGCAACATACTGAAAGGTCACACTGGGCATGCTCACACACTTGAATAAATGAGGCAAACGTCAGGCAACAAAACACTGAAAGGCCAAACTGGGCATGCTCACACACTTAAGCCATGTCTGAGTACAGCAGTGGGCCACACATATCCGGCAGTTGCATGTGTTAACTCAGGAACCTCTCACTATTCAGCAATCTGCCTTGTGCACAGTTATATGACAACATACACATATATAATATAGTGGAACCCTGTCATAGTCAAATATGTTCTGCAGATACCTAGGTTGTTCATAGAAAGTGGGAAAGCAAAGAAGGTAAAAAAACTGCAATCAGTGTCATCAATAAACAATGTGCATCCCGAACATTATCATAGGTTCAGAGGTTGATACTAGGCTATCTGCCCTAGGGCATGTATAAGCCCAGCCAGAGTGTGTTTGGCTTTCGCAACCCTGTTAGATTAGTAGACTGTGCCTGTGAATAGTAGGTCACACAAGATAGCCTATTTACGTTTAGTCTGTTGTGCCTTTGTCTAGCAGGGACACAGAAGATATCCCAGGAGTAAACATATGATCACCCCTCAACTTGTCAAGATGTCTCCTGTAGGTGGTCAGTGGGGGGCTCTGCATATGCGGGACTGGGATCTCATTCCAGACTGAGTGGTGCCTCTGGGATAAGAATCTGGCCTTCCAGCATGTCCTATTAATATCTGTGCTGAGGATTATGTCCCTGGAGTGTGTAGCTCTAAGGGATTTGGATATCCTGAGGTGGAACATGTCCATTAATTCTGGGATGAACATAGCTTTAAACAACAGGCACAGATCACAACCGAATAGGCAGTAGGCGACTGAATAGAGCTGGAGTTACTTTATTCGAACTGCGCAGGGCATCTGCGTGAGTCCTTAGATCTACTTGGTGAGGTACTTTTGTGGCCATTACAGTTGCTGCAGGTGTCAGGTAAGGTACATCCCAAATGGGGCACTGTATCCAAGCATGGGCTTGATGAGTATAGGGGCACAATGACCTCACTTGATCTACATGTGAAACCGTATGGGATAAGGTGGGCTATATAGAAGGTCTGTCTAACCACTTTGGCAACGTGATTGTCAAAGGTGAGAGTACTAACTACTCGTGTCCCCAAATCCCTTATAACTCCTACCATACATAATGGATTACCACCTATGTGGTAATGTGTGGGCACATTGTTATTCCCGAAGGGGATGACTATGTATCTAATGGCATTTAGCTGTAGGCCATGGCTCTGGCACCAGTCATCCATCTGTGTGAGATCCTTTGTGAGGATGCTTGTGCCAGCTGGAGAGTTGATTATGGCACCCAGTTTGCAGTCATCTGTGAACATGGTCAGCCATATTCCTCCTATGTTAGCCTGTACGTCAGAGAAATATATACTGAACAAGAGAGGTCCCAGGACTGAGCCTTGTGGGATGCCACATGTAACTGGTGTATAGTCAGACATGGCACCTGCAATACTGACCATGTGGGTGCTATCCCTGATCCAGTTAGCAATCCATCTTGTGACATATGTGTCAATATCGAAGCTGGTGAGCTTATGTATAATGCCCGAGTGGGTTATTGTGTTGAAGGGTTTTGCGAGGTCCAGGTAGGCTGTGTGGACAACCTTCCCTACGTCTATGGACCTGGTAACTGTTTAAAGAAGTCGAACAGGTTCAAGAGGCAAGATCTGCCCACAACAAAGCCGAATTGTGTAGGATCCAGTGTCTGTAGGTTCCCGATGTCTATGTGTATGAGTTCCATGATGATACACTCCATAGCTTTGCAGACCAGGATAGTTAGGCTTATAGGGTGATATTGTCTGGGGTCTGTTGTGGCACCACTTCTGTGGAGCGGGACCACTATTGCTGTACGCCATTCCTTGGATACATATCCTGTGGTAACTGTGATATTGAACAGTGACAATGTGAGGGTTACGTTCGTCATGAAGCTCGGGTAAGATGCAGGCCGGGTCACCCTCTAGTCCCATTGATGCTGTGTTGTCTGCTTTGGAGAGGGCAGCACTCACCTGTTCACCTGTGATGTCAAGGAGGCTACTTTCTGTTGGGATGGACATTTGTTCTTTAGGGGGGATGGGGAAAGAGACATTTGCACTGAACCTGTTTGCCAGGATGTTGGCAATGACTGTGGGTTCAGTGTATGTTTTGTCAGTATGCAGTAACTCACAGCATATCTGGGAGTTTCCACTCAGGTTCCTGACATAACTAAAGAAGGCCTTGTGATTGTCCTTAGTGTCTGGTGCAATTTTCCATTAGAAGCGGGCCTTAGATGAATTCATGAGTGATCGCAGCTTTTTTCTAGTACTGATCAGAGATGCCTTCCCTTTTTGGGATTGTGCTCTATCATGTAGTAGCCTCCCCCTTTCGTTGTATAGCTTATTAATGGCCGGGGTCCACCAGACAAGTCCCCTGCCTTTGGAGGAGTGAGTCTTGTTGTTATTTGGGATAGCATAATCCATGAATTCTAGTAGGTGTCCATAGAATGCGTTTGTAAAGGATTCAGTGGTCTGAGCCGTATTTACCACTGTCCCAGGGTCTTTGAAGGATACCACCTTGGTTTGGAGAAGTGTGACATTTGCTTTTGAGAAGTTCTTCACGGAGATTACCTAGGATGGGGGTGGGGACGGGATATGGATGTCCAGTGAGATAAATGTATGATCTGACCTGACCAATGAGGGGTATACCTCTGGTGTGGAACATAGATTCCCCATGTTGGTGATGATCAGGTCCAATATGTTTTCCCCTCTTGTGGGTGTGGTGACCAGTTGTGCCATAGCATTTGAGTTTATAAATTCTAGCAACTGTTGGGCGAGGGTGTTGGGGCTTGAGTAGTATTCCCAGTCAATGTTTGGGTAGTTGAAGTCACCCAATATAATGGTGTTTGGAGAGACCTTCATATTCTCCAGTGTTCCCAGGAAAGCCGAGTGGGGTTCCTGAGTTTGGGAGGGTGGTCTGTAGCAGGCTCCAAACTGAAAGACAGTTTTGCCCACTGTTAGTTGCACATGTATGGTCTCCGATGCTTCGTGCAGTGCTCCTAACCTGGAGGTGTGTGTATCTGTGATGTATATGGATACTCCCCCTATTTTTGTTGGCTGGTCCAAGTCTTGTGGCCGAAAAGCATGGTATGAAGTATAACCTGGTAGTGCTGGTGTGCTTTCGGGAGCCTGAACCAGGTGTCTGTTACTGCACAGATATTGACAGTCTTCATACTGAGGAGAGTCCTGAGTGCATGCATTTTGAGGGTTAGACATCTGGTGTTGAGCAGTAGTACCCTTAGCTTCTTTTACCTTGTAACATCTATGGAGGTGGGTTTGTCTTTTGAGCATCACTTAAAAAAGGCACTATGGGGGTGGCAAGAGCCTTAGCCAGTATTCAAAAGTCCAGGGGTGACAGGTGCATGCCATCCATAGCAAAGCTACATGGCATGTCGAGCATGTCATCCCAGGCTGACAGACACTGGATCCCCTTTGAATGACACCAGTGTTAGCCAACTGTTAAAAGTGATCTGTTTGTCTATATACTGTGACTTCATTCTTGGTGGGAGTAAGATGCTACACAAGGTCAGGGTCATACTGACCTGGGCTACATGATCAGAGAGCTCCTCTATGTCTCTTATCATGTAGTCCAGAGAGGAACGTCTGAGGTTATTCATACCAGCATGGACAATGATGGAGCCATATTTGTACTTGCTTAGGAGTGACCTGAGTGCATGTGTCATGTGGCGGATCCTGGCACCTGACAGACAGCTCAAAGTGACCTTCTCCTTGTTCAGCCTAGTGAGTGGGACGTTAGTGTGTCTGACAGTAACTGTCATCTATTACAATTGTATTAGGTGTGTTGTTTAGCCCTAAGGGCAGTGACTGTGTGGCACACTGACTTTATGAACTATGTGATATGTGGGTATTGTTGTGGGGTAACAGTTGTTTGGGTGTCTGCTTTGGAGGTCTCTGCTGCTTAGGCAGAGTTTATTTAGAGCCTCCGAGTATGTTTTTGTGTGGTAATGTATTTTGTTTGCTGTCGCTATAGGTCTATGTGAGACTGGATTTGTGGTGTGTGTGTGGTTACCTTCACCACCTGATAGACTGTGACAGTCATGGGTCAAGAGAGCTCAGCCTCCTGTTTGTCTATATAGTTGCATCTCTCACATATATCTGAGTATGTTGGGAGAAGGAGAGGGTTGTCTGTGTACATAAGGCAGTTGTAACATTGCGTCAAAATTCCAATATTCACCAGCTGGACTGGAGAGTACACATGAAACCGACCTTTGGACATGCCAGGATATGATGTCGACATACTCTGTTGACTGATCACAAAGGATCATTAGGGTGTTAAGTGTGTAAAAGAGTATAACAGGGGTTAAGTGCTCAGCTTTAATGGTGTTTTGGAAAGATTATCTGCGAAGGAGTCCAGACAGAACCATGACACCTCCTTCAGCTATGTCATAAATAGCAATGTACACTCCTATATGTCCTGAGTCAGGGCCAACTGTACCTGACTGACAATGCCGACATCCTGTCAGACAGGCCCATATATACATACCCACCTCCCACTGACAAAAGGCCCTATCATCATACCAGGAGATATCACATGTAGAATGGGTAAACAGCTCCCCCCAAAGCCAAAAACATGCCATCAATTGGATTACATTGTTTCCCTATATGTGTCATGAGTGAACTACAGAACAAACAGACCCTGCACCTGACCAGTCTGTTAAGCCTCACCCTCTCTACAGGATCTGAAACTGTTGAATGTGTTACAGCAACATATGGCACACCCCACAAGTGTTGGTGCACAACAGACCATGGGAACTATAGTTCAATAAGCCTATGAAGTCTGATCTGCAAGGCCATGGAGTCCATCATGATTGAAGTCATAAACAGAGCTATTGGAAGCCGACAAACACACAACCCTACCAACTGTGGTATGTTCATGGGCAGATCATGGTTCCCAAACCTGCTAGACTGTTTGCAAGGCAGCCACCCAGGACATACATCACTGAAAGGAGCTACACACTTCCCACATAGACTTTGAATAGTCCTTTATCAACATCCCAGACACATGTCGTATCCACAAAATCAACAATCTGTGCATAAATATGTATTGTCATATGAAGGAATGGCAATTTGTCCACAGATAGATCACACAAGCTAAGAAGTATGGAGTCCTGTTCAAGCTGTTAACATCTGCTGACCCACATGGTTCATTCCTGGGATTGCATAAAACAAAGTGCACACACATTACCATGTCTAGTCTGATGATGTCAGCATCCTACAACTATAGCAGGAGAAAAAAAAACACCCAGTCAACCATATAGTGTGTCATGTTAAAGCGTGTCTTTCTAGTATCATAACATAGTTAAGTAGGGGTTTGAATCCTGAAATTGCTGACTGTGTGTGTGTGAGGGGGGTGTATGTGTTTGTGTGATTTCCTTTGAGAGGAGTGGCCTTTTTGGAGACTGGGAAACACATTAAAAGAGGTAAATTCCTCTCTGACAAGTCTGATGATGTCAGTATCCCACAAATACAGCAGTGGAAATGAAAACTCCCAGTAAAGCATATAGCGCATTGTGTTAATGCGTATCTCTTTAGTATCATAGCATAGTTAGGTAGGGGTTTGAATCCTGCAATTGATGTGTGTGTGGGGGGGGGTGTATGTGTCTGTGTGACTTACTTTGAGAGGAATGCCCTTTTTGGAGACTAGGGAAACACCTTAAAAGAGGTTTATTCCTCTTTGGCAAGTCTGATGATGTCAGCATCCTACAAATATAGCAGTGGAAATGAGAACCCCAGTAAATCATATAGCACGACGTGTTAATGCGTATGTCTCTAGTGTCATAACATAGTTAGGTAGGGGTTAGAATCCTGCTGAGCGTGTGGGGGTGTATGTGTCTGTGTGACTTCCTTTGATTAGAATGGCCTTTTTGGAGACTAGGGAAACACCTAAAAAGAGGTTTATTCCTCTGTGGCAAGTCTGATGATGTCAGCATCCTACAAATATAGCAGTGGAAATGAGCACCCCAGTAAAGCATATAGCGCGTTGTGTTAATATGTATGTCTCTAATGTCGTAACATAGCTCAGTAGGGGTTTGAATCCTGCAATTGCTGAGTGTGTGTGTGTGTGACACTGTTGATCAATGCAGTGCGGGTTTTGCTTTTACTACGGTATGACATATCAGGATTAAAACAGTATGTGCATTGCACACATCAGGTATCTGTGTGGCAAATAAATATATGTACATGTGACCTCAATTAGTACGTAGGTGTGAAGCCTGCATACTACATGAATACATTTGTTACCTTTGGCAGATTGTGCCGCTGCTTCTCAGATCGTAGGTTACATATGTATGCATGTGACAAGGCCGGCCACTGTAGTGATCTGTGGCCAAGGTCATCTGTGTCACACACACCCATGACAGTTTCTATAGACTAGTGTGAGTGAGGGTACATGCCTGGGGTATATGTCAGACATGTTCATACACAACAAAGCCTGGCAATAATGGACAGTCATTATAGGTGTACAACAGCCTTGTGGATATGCATACAGGCCCCTAATTTCTTATGTGATACACCGAGGGACTTCACAATACCTTTGGATATGTGGATACCAAAGGACAGATGACATAACACTTGGATGTATGTAAACATTGGTACCCAACATACATGTTGGGAGCCACCACCTATGTGGTACTGTCGGGATACTGTGTATAGTAAATGTGGATGACTATGCTATAGTTGGCTTAGAGCTATACAGCATGTGTTGGGCAACAGGTATCTGTCTGTATGATACCCTTGCGTAGGATATGTGTCCCATACAGAGAATGCAATTGTAGGCCAATGCATGCATTTCCAGATGTGGATGGACATAACCCTAGTGTGTTTCCATGTATCTAAGAGGGCTATATGCCAAAGAGGTGTGGTCCCAGGAACGGGTGGCGGGCAATACCACTGGTTACTGTTATCGTATAGTACCGGAAGGATCCAACTGTTACTGAGTTCCCTACATCTGTGTGTCAGTTGTCAGGACATCATCTAATGATTGGTTATAGTCAGGCTGTTGAGGTTGTGTATACTACCAGAATGCAAAACATTGACAGATAGTAACAGTATCACCCACAGCATAGTGTCAAACCATGTCATACACACATGTGTACCCATGTTAGAACATATCTGTAGTAGAATGCATACTGGCCACTGAGAGATACTATGAGATGTTAACACTGTGTAATACAGGGTATGTCACACGTCCCATGTTTCTACTATGCACGTACATGCAGACAGTGCACCCCCACCATGTTCACAGATGTACACCTGCTAATCTGTACTGCACACATCACACACGTACTGTCCACTCACTAACACATGCTGGCAACACTATACACTTCAGCCAAGTGGCACATGGGCGGACAATACCTACTCAGACTTAACACTGGTGTAAACAATACTACACTGACAATCATAGCTTTGATGCATCATGCCTGCTCAGATATACCTACAAGGATATCATTACACTTTCCGGTTGACAACATGCTAACATTGCTACACTGCTATAATGTCACCCTGTGCATCAGCACCATGTTAGCCTGTTCCTGCATCAATGTTACAGATGACAGGAGGTGGCACAGGTTTCATCATATGCACAGGGTGTGTTGTTGGTTTGCCAGAGCCCGACAATGACCCATCCAATCGACATGTATGTGTGAGTGCGTGTGTGAGGGGCAACAGTACAGCATGGGCCAATGTTGATGTAATGTGTGTGTGTGTATGTGTGAGCCCTAGGTGTTTGGTTTATGTGTGTGTGTCTGGATGCACACAGCTCCACCATGTGGCTGCCATATACGGGAGGTTGTGGGACAGCCACAGACTGTACCTGCCAAGCTGTACAGATCATTGTCTCTGGGCACAGACATGGTACTTGTGCCTGGCAGGGGTACTACGGACAGTATTAGGTACCAAGCCTGACTGGGTACTATCAACAGAGGCAGAGGTATGTCAACTGGACCCATGTCCCTGCTAGGACTGGCCAGAGCCATGGGCACGTGGTCTACTAAGACAGTCAATCGACAGGCCAGCCCCAGCATTGCTGGGGCTGGTACTGCCACTACGGGACCAGCTGTGGTCTGTGGGTTATCCGTGACAACTGCCAGCCATTGATATTGCTGGCATACATCCACGTCAATGTCTCATCCATCCCGCACGGTCCTGGCTCATGGAAAACACATTGTGGAGGGCATCTAATGTCTCCCCCCAACGCCTATCAATGACCTCAGTGTAATTACAGATGGCACTGGCAAGGTCACAGATACTGGCATTGATAGCGGTGTAATGGGCCCTCTGCGCCCTTAGTCCCTGTCTGGTGTACCGTTCCATATGTACCTGTGCCTGCATTACAGCCCGGAACATACCTGAGGTTGTAAGACCTGTTGGGGCACGTCTGCCAGGGGCATTATGACCAGCGGTGCTCCCATGAGAACCCCTGGACATCCGCCTATGTGGTACCGTTCCAAGAATCTGGGTATGGCTGCTGTGAGGGGATGCATGTGCCATGGATACCACACTATCCTGGTCAATGCCAACTGTATGCTGTCCCTCGGCTAAGGCTATTGGTGATGAGGGATGTATTGGCAGTATGAGTGTGTGCATAGATGGGGTGGAAAGCTGTGTACTGTCGATTGGCAGACCAATGACAGACCCTGTCAAACCTGCCTGTGCCACAATACATGTATCATCATCTCCACTATTTGTGGCAGTGACTTCAGGTTCCCTGCTGCATTCAGCCAACCCAACCTCAGCAGCTGTGAGAGGAAGACAGGAAACACACTTTACAATCTGTACATGATGTTATCACACATGCACACATGAACACATGCACACATGAACACTTGCCCACATGAACACATGCACACATGAACACATGAACACACGCACACATGAACACATGCACACATGAACACATGCATGCATGCACACATGAACACATGCACACATGCGCACAAATACACACCTCACTACAGCAGATGCACACACACCAGCAATCCAAAACATACTCAATAGTGTCTGAAGGTGGGGGACAGTATCACAAGGCGAACAGTCACCTCACATGTGTTAGCATGCAGAATATGTGTTGCTCAAGACCATGCAGTGCGAGTGTAGACAGCCCTAGTTAATAACAGTATACATGGCTTTGATGCATGTGTGTAGTTGTTCAGTGATTGGCTACACCCTGGAACACAATGTGTACAAAGACACAACATTGCTGTGCAAGTATTATAAGCTCTGCAATGTCCTGTGCACCATCACTCACAGGTATACATACCATGGCTGCATGTGTTATCTGTGTGTCACATAGAATTCCATGTCTGTTTACAGTGTCTGTGTCTGTAGCAGATAATTGTGGGCACAGGTGTAGCACATGCATGCTATGTACACACACGGGATGAGTGGTGCATGTATACGTGATGGAATACCAATGCTCAACATGGCCATTGTACAGTGGTTATGGTAAGTGTGGGACATAATGCAGATATGTCAGTGCCAGCCATGACATGGCATGCTACACGACTGCAACATTAAGCATCACACATACCCAATGTGTGTCATGTGACCTATACACCCAATAGCATCCCGGGACATATATGTGTCACTTTGTACAGATGGTGACTGCTATGCATATTGTGTATAGTTGCATATGTTTGCACACACACAACATGCTATGCATATTGTGTATAGGTGCATATGTTTGCACACACACAACATTGATGTGCAAAGCAATGACTGCTATGTGTAGTACTGTGGTCACTGTAACTGGATGAGGTGTAGTACCATGAGCCATCATCATTATGCATCATGTGGTCACTCAAGGCTACTAATGTGTGGCAGACCACCGCCTAGCATGCTGTACCTGAACTGCAGTGCCATGGCTACGTTCACAATTACACAGCCACTTTGTACATGGGTGTGTGAGGTGCCCAATAGGGAGCATTGCCTAACATGACTGAGTTTGTGTTGAAGAGGGTTGCACAGCCCCATGATAGGTTCTACCCCTCAGGTATATCATGTGTGCTGTGTAGATGACATGTGGGATACTGAAGTGTAACCTTACAGTGGGTGTGTGGTTACACCATGTGTAGCATGTTGAGGTGTACTGCGTATGACAAACGTGTTATGCTGTGTACATCTGTACCAACTGTGCATATCCAGTGTGAAGTACGGTGTTGCCACAAGTGTGTCTGATGCTCTGTGTATTGCATGTGCTTGAGGCAACTGCTGACATTACTGAGATGTGCAACGTCTTACAACAAACATGCACACCATGTATTATGCGTAGGTGTGTTACGTGTACATGGCCTACACCTCACCTATGACATGCACATTTCATTACCAATATTAAAGTTATAACACACTCACCAGCATGGGTTGTCTGCCCTGCTGTCACACCGGAGGGACCTGCAAGAATATGAGACAGTTTGTCAGTGGCCACAACTTTGGCATTGCTACTGTGGGTTTGCTAAACTACAGTAGAACAACAGTCGACAGTCAAAGGTGTACAGATAATATTACAAATATCAGTATTGCACAACACTAGGCGGCACAACTGCTCAACACACAGTACACATCTCACATATGCATAATCTAACAATACAGGTAACAGTAGTCTACAGATAGGGCATGTTACCTGCATGCTCCATGTCAACATGCTGGGTGGCTCTGGCCTCCATGATGACACATGTCTGTTGCTGTTGCTGTTGTTGGCCAGGAGCCACCATGCTTAGGAGCAGCTCCTCCACTCTGCTGAGGGGGGGATGAATGGCCACCCCACCACCTGTGGCAAGCTGTTGTCTATGGATATCAGATGCACGCCACTGGACATGTCTAATTAAATCACTGCAGTGATGGCGTACCTGCTCATATGTCCGGTTATGCATGCCTATGTCATTTACCCGATGAACAAGATCTTGCCACAGTGCAGTCCGCTCATGCTGGTGCTGGCTGCTTCTGGAAAACAGCAGGGAGTAGTGCTGCACCAGGCTGTGGTGGATTTCCTGTTCCTCCGCTGCTGTGTAACAGGGATTACGTTCGTGGGCCATCCCCCTGAAAGAGAAATGAACAATATGTGTGAGCGAGTCCTGTGGCACACTTTAAACCCTTAACTACAGATATCACTTAACTGCCATATATAGCATCCATTTGTCTGTCAGAGGATACACATGTTCAATACCACATATCGGTGCTCAGGCCACAACTGACTGACAGTGCCTGGCACACTCTATATATCAAACCACTATACACCAGTACCCGGCACACTGTTTGTGACACAATGCACAACCTCGCCACAGGGGTATATATCAAGCTAATGCATGGAGACAGATGTCATCCATTGCAATGAATGTAAAGTACAGTTACAGAATTAACAGTAAACCACCCTAGTCGTTGATGCCATTCCCCTGCCTAACATATGTGCACAGTTGTTAATATAGGTGGCATACTGCTGTAACAGAGTATACATGTTGCTAGATACAGACGTATACCCTGTAACACACATATGATTGTGGGCATGGTACAGGCATGATTACACACACATCAGACAAACATACAACACACGAATGTATGCCAACCCAGATGAGCTTTACCTGTGTACCATACAGTACTGTGTGCCACTACTTACAAAACCTTATGCCTGAGGTATGTAATCTGTGCAGACTACAGGAAACACACAAGACAGTGTTTCCAAGCAATGTGAACATACACCATACTGTGCTGTTTAGGCCTACAGCTTCAGGTAGTACTACAGTTCATATGGGAGTTGGATTCACCAGCAGTACCCCTCATTAAGCATACATGTATTGCTTTAGCCTACAATGGGACACCACAGTCATCAACAAGGAACTACGTCACAGTGTATGCCATACTACTATGTCTGCCTAGCAATAACATACACATCGTTTGCTGGCCTCACAGCTAGGACACAAACTACCATGTCAGAAACAAATTCACACTAAGCTATCACACCTTTACAGACCTTGCACACATTCACCGTCACACTCATTCAACCTCACATAGCAGGTATTGCACTGAGTACATGTGTGTGTGCATCATGTCATAGGTAGGTAATACGCTATTGGCCGTAGGGCCTAGAGCAGCCTAGCCATATGCTACCCTGGCCTTTGACACACATGTAATATGATTTCACTTGCCCCTGTCAACCAGAACCACAGAGGTGATTCCCGGGATGTATTACCTATCTCCCAAACAATCATCAGGGGTATTTATTACAACTGCTAATGAGGAGCCTTGTTTGCTATCGATAGGTGGTTAATTCCACAGTATGGCATATCTCTGAGATAGGAACGTATCCCTCCAGCATGTGCTGTTTAGTGAGCTGACAAGGTTTAGGGCCCTAGAGCGTGTAGCCCGGAGGGATTGTGATATGTTGACATGGTGGTCGTCCAACAGCTATGGATGTGACATACCTCTGTATGTCTGGCAGAAGTCAGCTCTGTGTGGGCGGTATGCAAGATAGTCTAGCTGTGGTTTTGTGAGTCAATCTGCATAGGGCATCTGTTTGAGGCCAGTATTACTCTTTGTGAGGTATGTCTGTGGCCTTTCCACTTGCTGTAGTTGTCATGTGAGGTACATACCACACATGGCATTGTGATGAGTAGAGGGGAACACTGACCTATATTTCCCTAGATGACACACCTTTTGTGATGACACGTACCACATAGACAGATTACAAGACTAGTGTGGCACTGTGATTATCAAAGGGGAGGCTACTGTCCACCTGTGTCCCATGTTCCCTTATCACACCTTCAGTGTTAGGTAGATTTCCACCTATGTGATAGTAAATGGGTACAGTGTTTTGGAAAGGAGGGATGGCACTGCAGTATCGACACTGGTCTTCAGCTCATGCCTTGGTCACCATGCACCTGTTGGGGTACATATGACCCCGTGTCTCTCTCTCTCTCTCTATATATATATATATATATATATATATATATACATATATATATATATATATATATATATATATATATATATATAGATATATATATATATATATATACATATATACATACATGTAAACATCCATTGCTGTACATATAGATGTACATATAGGCACATATACAGTCCACCTTTCATGGTGGGGATATCAATTATGCGACAGTTGTGAGATATACAGTTATGTCATAATATTGCACAGTGTTGTGCAGAATGCATTTTGGTGTCCTCAGCCCATGTAGCTTTAGCAGGCCTCACTGGCTGTAACACAGCAGATCTGACAAATCAGTCCCACAGCTTTTAACCACCACATGACATATACCAGGACTGTATGCTGTTTTCTATGCCACACACTACAACCTACATAGATATATGCACATAACAACCTTCAACAACATATATATGTCCACCCTTCACTAATAGTTGCAGTATGTCCCTTGCCCGATGCACATGTGCAGATACATATAGATATGTACTGCTGCCACATATGGATGATTCACAGTATGTAGAGTACTCTGCAAGAACATCTACTACATGCCGGCAAATACATATGTGTTACATACCTTACCTTTGTATTTCTCTGCTCCGTCTGTTGTTACTGTTTTTTTTTTTGAGGTTTTCTCTGTTTCTATTTCTGTCTCTTTTGTCTGTGTCTCTGTCTCTCTCTCACTCTTGCTCTCTATCTCTCTGTTCCTGCAATGATATTATTGCATGTGTGGGCAGCAGGTACAGCCTGCTTTTCTTGGTATTTGCACATGCGCATGTGACAGCCTTTGCACCAAATGGTGCCCACCATTTAGTAATTGCATGCAGCCTGCTGTGTGTTAATTGCAGTACTCACTGTGATTGCAGCACACTGCTCTAAAATGCTAGGTTAGGTAGGCGTAGCCCTTTCAGCTTTCAAAGGTGGGGCCCATGCTTGTTTGCTCTGGACAACGTTGTGTCAGTCAGAAGGTTGGTATATGTCTCATATCTGAAGCTAGAGTTGTAGCCAGTGATATGCATGTTGTACTCAAACCTGAATGTTGCTGCTTCCGGTGCACACTTCTCAGTGTAGACTTTTACTCACCCCTCCAACTGCTAACACATGATACATGGGAGTATGTACTTTCTTTTTGAATTAGACAATTAACTGCCATACAAAAGTAGTTATTGCAATGTACTCCTCTGGCACATGCACTGTTTGTGAACTGCTATCCTGTAATTATTAAGTTACTCACTTCTGAACAGTTTGTGGTTTGTTTGTGTTGACATTAGCACAGGCTGCTCAAGACAACTGGACATATTACAGTACTGAGTATGCCTACCTATACCCTTGGTTTTGCCTGAATACACAGGTATATAGTACATTTGGGTAGGGATGCAGAACTGCAGAGAGCATTATTTATTAACGTGTGATGTTTATCTTGCTGAACATACAGGGTTGCTGCGTACCTGTTTGGCAAGTAGTCTGTCTGCATAGCTCCCACCTGTGGACATGTCCAGATGGTAGCCAGAGGTTAGCCTATCATTCTTTGTCTGTGCACCACACCAGTCTTTTCAGCACTGGAACAATGGCATTGTCACAGTTGGTTGCTAGCAGTACATGGCTACATCCTTTGATATTTCTGTGTTGTACTCCTACATAAGGCCATGCTTGTGGAACTCCTTCCAAAGCTATTTGCAGAGTGTGTAACAGCAGAAATGCTGATATGCCTGTGTGTTTCTGCCTCTGCCAGGCCTCAGATACTCTCAGGTACATATTTGAACAGCCTCAGGGAAAGGTACATATAAGTGAGATACACCTGTAATATATTACAGACATATTTCAGTTGAGACTTCGAGGGAATTGGAGCATATGTATTACTACACCTTTTCTGACATGCAAGCAGTGTCTACTCTAACTTATTGGCATTATTCATTAAGTGTGATTCCCCACTTTTCTACCTAATGTTAGTACTTTTCAGAGTGATTCAGAGGGGCACAGCTAACATTTGTTTACGAATCAGGGACATTCCTGTAAAGCAGTCACAGATGGGATGTCTGGCCTCTGCCCTATTCAACTATGCCAGTGTTTATCCTGGTCTGATACTGTGTGGGGTTTGTAAGGTGCTACTGTAACATTATTCCCTGCTAGAATGGCTGGTTCTCTTTTCACAGTCATGTCATGCAATCCCACAACAACTGCTGGTAAAGACCCACAGAACAAGATTTGTGTTATGGCATTCCTATTTTCCCTTTACATTCCCTCATTGTAATGCATGATATATTTATTTCAGCACCATGTTATTGTATATATGCTGTGGCTTAGTGGTACTTCATGCAGTCTAGTGTGTCCAAGGTCTGGGGTTCGAGAGTGCCTGACGTGTTTTATTTTGTTGCTGAGCAGAACAAGGGCCCTGACATAGAGTGACTAAGGCAATTTTAAGCAGTTGTAAGCAGGTTTGCATGATGCTTAGTGATGCTTAGCTAAGCGCACACATGCGCACACTCGCTTAAACCCGCTTACTACTGCTTAAAAGTGCTTACTCCTGCTAACCCCTGTGCTAATTTCTTTGAAAGAAAAGGAAATGGGGAGATAGGAAAGTGGTGAAAAAGGGGGCACAAAGAGGGAAAGACAGTAGGTAAACAAGCTCGGGATATGCAAGACGTGTGTAAGGAATGTCCATAGCTGCCCATTTCTTTACCAGCAACAGCTGTGCATATGCAATAAATTTGGAGTGAAATTTGAAACCTTCCACCCCTGGGAGAGGGGTGAGGACAACAAAGTATGTTGTACTGCCAATTATAATTATCAGTTTACATGTCCAGCGGACATGTGTGCGAAATGGGCAGCTATGTATGGGGCATAATTTTTTTTTGGGTACAGATTACCACTTTTTTTTTTTTCAGGTGAGATTGGAAAGTGAGGTAGAGGAAGTAGGTATATTTGGGAAGATAGGTTGGGAAGGTAAACAGACAAGACAAACAAGATGCATACAGGGGCGGTGTATGACACATGGGGTGGGTAAACACAATTGACGGGGACGGATGTTTGGAAATCGCAAACCCATGAGCCCACAGATGGTAGCAGTGGAACTGAGATCCCCACCCATGGGCAGTCACCACTGCACCTTCACAGCCCCGAGGGTGGCTGTGCTGGGGGCTGCGTAGGATGGGCAGGCTCACCCGTGAGAAGTGCCACACTTGCCTTGAGCTGGCATAGGGGATCAGCGACTGAACGCTGGATCTCCCTACGCACCACAACCCGGACCAAGGGTGACAGGTAGCCCTTCTCTGCCCACGCTTGCACGGGGGGGGTGAGCCCCATCCCCTACAGCGCTTCCACCTGAAGGTGGCACAGGACCAACAGAGGAGGGGTGCCCAGGCTGGGCACCAGACCTGCTGGTGACAGGTGCACTTACCAGCTGAGGAGGGACAGGTGGGTCTGCTGGGACCGGCCTTCCCATATCTTCTGTGATTAGGTGTGTTTAATTACAACATAAACAACAGCCTTCCAAATTAGTTGTAACAGCATGCAGTAATATTCTCATTAACCCAACACACCAAGGTTCCAACAGTTGAACCGCAAGCATAACACATGTATATATTGAACGACAGTGGACATTCCAACAGCATGTAGGGATGATTGGTAGCAACAGGCCACCATGATTGTGATGTTTGAACAGGGCACATGCATCAAAATGAATGCAGATATTTATAGAACAATAGGACATATGTCCCAAGAAATGTTTTGAGATTACACATACCCATTGAGGTGTGGAATTGCATGGTTTATGCACATACAGTAGGGTGTAGAAAGAAACCGCAATTAACATCTTATAAGTACTGTTAGTCTACACTACATTCCTAGTGACTGCAGATGTATATCCCCTACATGTATTATTACACTTGCCAACATGCATTAGGTTGTGTAATGGGTTTGACTAGTTCATTATATACCTAACCTATATCTGACATATTAACTGTCCAAGATGCAGATGTTACTGCTACATATTTAATGCTTTTATTTATATTTCTTTATCTACATATCTGGATATGTTCACATGACATTTTCAGTTCAATTTGTACAGAACCCTGCATTTCGTGTAGCACACTCACTTTTTTGGGGAACAAATTAATGAGCTACTCGTGTGCCAGATTTACTTATGCATGCCAGCCAGTAACTGACCGTTGAGGACTGTATATATGCTTCACAGCTACTAGCACTTCCATCAATCACTTTAGATGGGACTGTCCAACTGTGGGTTGCCAGCACTTATTAAAACAGTACTATTTGTATAATGCAAGGGTACAACAACATTTCAATGTAAGTGACACAGACACACTCCAGGTTTTTTACCTTTATTAATTACATTACAGACTTTTCCACAGGATCGCTCCTTTATTTGATATTACAGTGCATATGGAAGACATATTCAAGACATATTATACCTTTATTAATAGGTTAGAACATTTTTTTTCAGGCTCGCTCACTTATTTTACATGACAGTACCTGCACAGATATTATTCTGGACATATTTTACCTTTCTTAATGGGTTACTACACTCTTTTTCTGGCTCTCTGACTTATTTTATATAACAGTACATGCAGACGACTTATTCAGGGCATTTTATGGCTGTATTATTGGGCTACAACACTTTCTTTCAGGCTCTCTCACCTATTTTATATAACAATACTTGCAGAATAATCACTAACCTGCCAGGTGGTGCCGCCTTAGCAGCCTATCTGCATAGGCTTGCTGATTCGCAGCACGGACACCTGCAGCTGTGAAGTAAATGAAGGGATATTGAGACATACCTATCCATTATACAGAATCAATTATCATTTCTTACATACTGCATTCCATGACTACCTACTCAGTTGTGGGGCAGCTTGCATCCCACGGGCCTCCTGTATCCATTGGTTCAGTAGGTCCTGCTTCCATCTCTTCTGGTCTGCATGGTGGTGACGGACCTGCTCACCAGTCCGAGGAATGCCTGTGACACTGGTGAGGTCATGAGCTAACTGGTTCCAAGCCTCTGCCTTGTACTCCGTCCCTTGGAACTAGCCCTGCAGGAGTCTTGACTCATGATGGTGGACAAGGAGCCAAACCATGTATTTCGACTCCTCAATGCCCCAACATTGCACTAGGAAGTGTGTACCCTCTCCAGCACCAGCCATTCTAACTGCAGATGGGAGCTACAATCAGTTATGGCAAGTATTCCCCCCTATGGGGCTTAAATATGCCGCATTTCCCACACTTTTTTGTGATTGACCATTTTTTAAAATTCTCGGCTGACTGCAGACCTGCTTAGTAATGGTTAATCTACCATCTATAAGTATATGTATGTTAACAGTGGCTGCTTATCCTAAGCTGCCATGACTTAGTGGTTCAGTACTTTGATTATGGTGCACAGAGTCCTGGGTTCGAACCTTGTCATTACATTTTATTTTACTACTGTCCAGACAGGCTAGTGGGTGTGGCTGTGTTTAAGCAACTTTGCTCTACGTTGCTCCACATTGCCAAATGATGCACTGGTTGGCGCGGCGCTCACCTCCACGCAAACCAATTGTGCTGGGTAAAGCGCTACTTAGCTATGGGCAACTATATTGCACTGGGTAAAGTGCTGCTTAACTGTGGGCAACTTTATTGCACTGGGTAAAGCGCTGCTTACCTGCGGGCAATTATATGTCAGGATCCTTTATAAATATATATTTTGTTCACTGATACATAGGCCATTTCAATGCTTTTTAGTAAAATTTTAAACATATATGTCAGAAATTATTTCATATACTAATTTAGAACATAAATAGAAAGGGGAGTGGTGGGACTCGAACCGTGAATGCCTCCTCTTTGTGCGAACCCTCTACCATTATGCTATTGCTATTTGGCGCAATTTGCATAAACATTCCTTCTTATGCTCTTCCATGTCAGGATTGCTAACTGCAGCTAAGCAATGGGCACACCCGCGCAGACATGCGCAAATACTGGCAGCTATAGCGGGAATTAGAAAAAAAAAATTAAATGTTTTACTTTTTATAACTTTGCTGGGGGTTTACAATGTCAGGGAGTCTGGTGTTGGGTACATGGACATTTGAGCGGACTCACTCTTGTGTGTTGACATTTGGCATTTCGGACACTTGCAGGGGCGTGGACCTTTAGACTGCTCGGCAGTCGGACACACCCCCTGTTTTTCAGCATGGTCCATGTTAGACTTGCAGTTGAGTCAGCGTGCCCTCATGAATATTCATGGCACGCTGACGTCATACCATTCAACTGCAGCCTCCGAGTAAGACTTATTTAGTCTTACACGGAGGATTCGTGAATCCGGGGGATTAAAATAAATTTAGATATAAAATTTGGAATCATATTACATTAGGTAACTCTTCTTCTTTAACCTTTGAACACAAATCTCAAATATTATTACCTATCAAATATACCTAATGGTCACATTATTGGCATATATATATATATATATATATATACATGGAAATTTTTACATAGAGCCTTCTTACCTCCAAATAAAATAGCTAAATTTAATGGTAACAATATACGTTGCTGGAGATGTGTGCAAGTATGCAACACTGATTGGCTGCATGTTTTTTTTATGATTGTTCTTCTCTAAAATTTATTTTGGTGCAGCATAAATGATTTCTTAAAAGCTTTATTTTCAGATACTTTCTCTTTATCAAAGTTTATAGTATTATTTCATGTTCATGATACTTGTGTTTTGAAATGTGATGATCTTTTCCTTTTATGGACTATCCTTGCAGTTGCAAGGAAATGTATTACTAATGAATGGAGATCCACCAAACCACCTGTGTTTTGAGTCTTTCTATCCTTTGTAAAAGAAACATCCTTTACAGAATTTAAAGTAAAAGAACAAGGAAGTCATCCTAATCCATTTGCCAACAAACCTTGGTTGAAAGTTTTAACTCTCATTAACATTTTTCAACTGAATCTTATCTTGGATATCTAAAGAATTAAAGTATAAATCGATGAGTAAGAAGAAGGAAGAATTTCTTGATGGATCATTAATTATTTTACTCTTTGAATTCAGGCCTTTGTGTATAGCCTTTATAGTTTGTTTTGTTTATTCCTTGTAATTATATTATTCTGTTATTACTAGTGTGTATATTACTGAATATTTTTTGAAAATGTCCAATCAAATTTCTTTGAGAAAAAAAATAGAAGTGGTGAGTTTTGTTATACATTTGAAATTGGTATAACATACATTTACTGGTTTGTATTTTGGTCACTTCTGTAAAGCACACTTGGTCAATACTGATGAAGCTCAACATAAGATTTCTAAGGAACAGATATTATGAAGAGGGAAGAATATATTGAGATACAGCTGTGTGAGCAAGTATATGCAGAATAACCACTCAATACATTTTAGCAAACAGTAAGGTTTCAATACCTAGACTTCATATAAGTAAAGGGAAACCTGACAAATGTATGCAGAGAGAGATACTCAAAGAGGATTTGTTGATGAGGTACCCCATCTCCATGCTTCATCTCATCATTGAGGTCTGGGAATCATAGACCCATTGTCCTTACCAGTCAAGTGTGTTCCAGTGTCTCCTTCAGTTAACATCATGAAAAATATTTCAGATGCAACCTACAATGGTATTTACAGAGTATTTCACAATCTAAGTTGATGATTAGAAGGAGATAAGTGTTCGTTAGATATACTTAATTTGCCAGTTGTCTATCAGGTAACAAGTGCAGTCTGAATTGTTTTTACACTCCAAAGACCAGAATTTTGCTGAATACAATGAAGACATTTTTATCCTTTTTTAACTATGAATTTTTCTTTTTACACCGTTACTGGACTTGTCTGATGGCTGTACCACCTTTAACTAATTGGCCTACTCCTTACATCAGGAGAAAGCCAGGCATTCTGTATTCCTTACTTATTATTTATTATTAAACTTTGTTAATTGGGAAGGTGGGCTGGTCCCAGCACCTTTTTCAGCCATAAACCAATCCTACAAGCAGCCACAACATACATATATGTTACTGACAATTATATAAGGCATAGTAATATGTATAGCATACTTGTATACAGAGTAAGATACATTACAAATCATTGAGAGAACATTAGTGAAAATTAAATGTATGTTTTGATAAAAAAAATTTCTTAGGTGTATATATTATTACTCATTCTTTAACAAGTGCACACTTTATCCCACCAAGGAGGAGGAGGAGAAGATGCCTGTTTCAGCAAGCATTGGGTATGAATTATGCAACCAGTGGTGAAAGGACTGTCAGATAAGCACAAGTACCACACAAACACACACACACACACACACACACACACACACACACACACACACACACACACACACACACACAGACACACACACACACACACACACAAACCTATACATAGATTCACGCATGCACAGAACTACCCGTCCCACTCATACACATGCATGCACAATGCATATGCAGCTAGGATCACTGGTTCACTATCAACCTTTGAGATGTGTGATGAATCTAAAGACCTCAGGGAAAATCTCTGATAACATAGCAAAAACATGGAAATTTCAGACATTAGGCACCCTGGATAATAACTGAAATTGATTCCCAAAAGTATGTTTATGTCGATCACTGCTGTAATATATTAATTCAAATTTTACATTTTCTGTATCTACTTCCATTTACTTTCAATATGTATTGCTTTCAGTAATCACTGCAATCCACAACTTGTATGCATGTTTTACTAAAAAAAGATATTAGCAGCTAGCGGATTCACCTGTTTTGAAAATATGTAGCATTTTCACATCTACATTAACATTTATATATGAATATATGGCAATTAATACTCATATAATTGACAACAACAAAACTGACACAAACTGAATGATACAAAAAAAGTTTTTTGTTTTTTTTTGCAGGGGTGCAAGCCATTCTGCACCTCCACACACCACCTGATAATTATATATATACCAACTTCAAGATCACGTACTGTGGAGAACTGACAAAACTCCACAATCCCCACTGTTCATGATCTCACACAGAAACAAAGCTGGCAATGTTCCGTCATGTGAGATGTGTTTTTTTGAGTGTGTGTGTGTGTGTGTGTGTGTGTGTGTCTGTGATATGACTGTACCATTTGACCCCCTCAATTACATTCTTATATAGACATGACATGCCAGATAGTGTGAGTTATTATTTTAACATTTTTCATCACTGATAGTTGTTTCAGCTGGAACTAAGCAAATTGTAAAGTTGGATATAAGCCATGCAAAGCAACAAAATGAGTAATACAAAGATTAAAAAAAAAAAAAATGTGACAGTAAACATAACAATTTCTATAAATATAAGAATTTACCTTCCAAAGTATTCTTTGCACCTGACACATTACAACCTTTAAAAAAGCTATAAACAACATATTGCACACCATTGAAAATGCTGTCATTTATCTGACCAGTGTTTTAATAAGAGGTATAACAAAAAAGAGCATGTTTATATTTTGGATACAATATGGACTTACATTTTAGAATTAAATGCATATTTTTGGGAAAAGAAATGGTACTGCTTGTCATAATGTAGATGCCAAAGCACTGTGTCCAGTGTGAGAGGAATAGTAAGTATTTCATTTTGGAAACTTTTTAAACTAATTTGTCAGGAATAAATGCATGTAAAGATCAAAAGACTTTCTGCAGATACTGTTACTCATATCAACACCAGTGATGTGCTGATCAAGTCAAAACTTTCATATTATCAAAGGCATTGCTGGTTTTTTGATTTACCCATAGTATATTTATTATTTTTTTCAGATGAGAAAAGTACTTTATTTACCACATTGCAAAACATTACACTAGCAAACACAAAGAACATTGCACTACAGTGTTATGCCTGAAGTTTATGATACTAACAAACCACAGGTACTGATGAGATGAATCTTCTATAGTATTTACGTACTATTGTGTGACACAAAATGTCATCTGGAGTAAATAAATAAATATACTATTTTATACTGTTTTATGCCTTTGATAATTGCAGAAAAATAATTTATTTGTACTTAAAAATAAAGTTTTCAAAACAAAAAGGAACTTCAGAGGGATGCAGGTAGAAACAAACCAAATTCAAACACCAATATATATATATATATATATATATATATATATATATATATATACTGGCAAGGGTAGTTTATTCTCACAGAGATTAGCTCTTTTGTCCAACATGTAGAACAGGACTTCTTCAAAAGTTGGACAAAAGTAATAAATTACACGAGAATAAACATACTTTCCTACTGTCATTGGGTTTCTTTTGTTTAAAAATAACGTTTTGTAATGACTTTTGGATTAGGGAAGTTACAGTGCTATATTTATGGGTACAAAATTACCTTTCAAACAGACCACAATATAAGTACTTTTCTGCTTATTGAGGCCAAAAGCCATACCACAAGTTTTTCCAAGAATTTTAAAAAGGACTCCTAAATGAGAGCATATAATTATGAAATCGTTTACATACTGATGAGCATGATAATGTACATGTTTTCAACATGCTACCACTCCTTCAGAGTAATAAAACTGTTCCTGTGAAAGAATATTATTGGGATACTGTGTTATTAACTCCCACGTGATTTAATTAATGGACAATTAAGCAAGCAGTAATGTCTGATGGGGTGGATGTTATTGGGGATATACTGGACTACTTAGGAGTGTGAGGCACTGGGCCTCTCCATCGTTGGGGTGTCCACTATTTTCCTTATAATATCTACCATAGAGGGCATTCCTGCACTTAGATAATAGGCTGTTAAATGGTTTCATTCTTGTATTAATACCGTATTTCTTTGTAAATAAGACCTAACCAGAGAATAAGGCCTACCATGATTTTCCAGGGTGGTCATGATATAAGCCCTACCCCAAAAATAAGCCCCAGTTAAGATTGTCAACAACACATGATGGACATGTTGAATTATAAAATAATATTATTGACACCCATAAACTGAGGTTATCATACTCTGCTCACCATTTTTGGTCCATTCGGACACCCAACTTATTCTCTTTGCAGAAAGTCATATTATTCTTTCCCTGTGAGTCCTCCACGATTCTTACTGTAACCCTAATCATCACTCACACTTGACGGTTGAGATCCTTGGCCCATAAACACTGGCAGGTGCACTTTGATCGGTCAAAGTACAGACAATGTGAGTAAAGTGCACACACTTGATAATGAATGGTTGTGGTTGTGTCATTTCTTCTTAACCGGTGCCATTTTGTGTTGCCAGTCTGGTTTTGTAAGTCTTCAATTAATCCTCCCCAGACAAGATGAGTGCAAAAAGAAAGAGCTATTCCATCGAGTACAAGAAAGGAATCGTGGAGGACTCCAGGGGAAATAATCTGACGGCTTTCTGCAAAGAGAAGACATTAGATCTCCGAATGGTCCAAAAATGGTGTGCAGCATACGATAACCTCTGTCAAAAGGCCGATGAGGGAAATGCTAAGAAGTGCAAGTGTGGATCAGGTTGGCAACCATTATTTCCTGAACTGGAAGACATCATCTGTGAATGGATTGCTAACAGGAGAGCTAAGGCTTTGGTTGTGTGCAGGGCTGATATTCAAGCATTTGCCCTTGCAATGGCACCACAGTTATCGCCAGAATATTTCAAAGCATCACAACATTGGTTGGATGGCTTCCTTCAGTGATATGAACTGTCTCTAAGAAGATCAACAAACCTGTTCAAGCTGGACGATACTGAAGCTATTAAACGTGCACTTGCGTTCAAGTCCTTTGTTGATGGCATCGACTTTTCTAAATACCAACTCTCCAACATGATTGCTATGGATGAAACTGCAGTGTTTATGGGCCAAGAATCTCAAACAATTGATCAGAGGGGTACCTCCTCAATCTACATTCCCTCCACTAGTTACGAGAGTGCACGTGTTACCTGTATTTTGGCAATTCGTCTAGAGGGAAAGGAAAACCCCACCTCTAATCATTAGTAAGGGCATGAAAGATAAGACTGAATGTGTTTCAGGCATTTACATTCTTGAAACCGAAAAAGCCTGGTGCACACAAGCAGTTATAAGGAAGTGGGTCAATGTAATGCTGCCACTTGTTTTGCGAGGTGGCGAAAGAGGTCTGCTAGTCTGGGATTCAGCCAGCACTCACCGCGGTAAAGAAATTAAGAAATTCCTTGCACAGAGAAGAATAGATCAAATAATGAGTTCTGCAGGAATGACTGCCTATCTCCAGACTCTTGATATTGCAATAAACAAGCCATTCAAGGACCATATGCACATTGAACACAATGACTACATTGAAAATAGAACGGAGAGAAATCAGCATGGAAACTTTGTGAAGCCAAGCCTGCAAGAGGTTGTGACTTGGGTGAAAAATTCTTGGGATAAAATCACTGAGAGCTGTGTTGCCAATGTACTACAATCAGGCTACTTGAACAAACAGTGCTCATTTAAGGAGAGTTCTATTGCTAGGCATGACAGATTGGGGCCAATGGCTCTACAGGAAATGGAGTTGCAAGAAATTCAGGCCGGAATTTGGGGGTTAGAGACTTATGAAATGTTCCAGAAGAAGATGACATGACTGCATTTGAATAACTTTTCCATTATCGGGGCAACAGAATGGATTGCTTCTGCTTTCAGTTTTATTGCTCTCTTCCAATAGACATGTATTGAGATTTTTCTGCACTTTCTGTTTAGCATGAAATATTGCACTGTGAAAGCCAAGGTGTAGATTTTCTGAAGCTGAAATGTTTGTTGCACTGTTTATGTAGAATTCTCACACAAATGTTAACGCGTTATTTAGAACTGTTGTCCAATAACAGAAAAGTACCAAATAAATGTAAATTTGTGTACATGAATAAATGCCGATTTTTGTACATGAATAAACGTTGATTTGTGTTCATGAATAAAGGTCGATATTTGTACATAAATAAATTAATAAATGTAGATTGTTGTACGGTGGGGGTAGATAAGGCATCCCCTGATAATAAGCCCTAATGTGTATTTCGGTGGGGGAAAGAGTATAAGACCCGGTCTTATTTTTGGGGAAACACGGTATATATTTGTTTTCTTATAATTTTAGTGTAAAAGAGTTCTTCCTCCTTATGTTTCAAAGTTAATGTAGCATTTGTACTTGTTAGAAAGGCTATTATACATCCAAAACATAGGTTATGTAAATATTTAATGAATGAACACAGACATGTGCACATGTACACACACTCTGCAATTATAGACACTTTCATGACTGAATACAGCTCAGATGTCTCATTGTGATTTAAATAAATGAAAACAATTCATATAGTATAAAACACTGCAATCAACCAACACACACTCATACACCATGATTCTGAACTATCCCTGATTTTGCTTCATAATTGCACTGTTTATTGTACAATTTTCAGTTTTCTGGATTGGTAACTCACTGAAGATTACCATCAGTCAATAATGCCAGAGATTAGAGTTTCATACTTCTTGGTCAGGCAATGAATGCTATTGGAGTTCATCTTAGATTGAATGCTAAGAAATAGTCCCCAGAATTCATCAAGCTCTGCAGAGTGTGCAGGAATAGTGCAAGAGCTGCTGCAAGCAATATGGCCGATGAGCGATCCAGGAATGAGCTCCTGGGACATGCAAGAGCACTCCTACACTATTCCTGCATGGACACCACTGCTCTAAGCTAATTACCTGATTTTCTGGTGAAAACCCTGCAAATGAGGTGAATTAGCGATCCAGGAAGCAGGCAATCATCTGTGCAGGGATAGTGCAACCTGCAGAAATGTATTTGGTTACTAACTGACTACATTTCTGCAAATTACAAAACAGAGGCATGACAGCTCCATAGAAAGCATGACTTCAATATGGTAGGTATGCCAATGGGTAAATATATGGCCATTGGCATGGGAAATAGTTGCAAAATTATAAAAAATAACTTTTATTTATTTAATTTTTGGCCGTTTAAGTGTAGGGCAGTGGTGTGCAAATGGGATCGGCCTGAAAATAAGAAAAAAGTTGGAAATAAGCTTTTAAACCCCAATCAGCATTTTGCCATGATAGTCAATGGCATGCATAAGACAACAATACCAGGGAATAGTGGTTGCTAAAGGAGAAGGCTCACTGTGAGTGTGGTAACTATGAATTAGCATTCTGTTTCATGCAAATGAGGGGAGTGATACTGAATCACAGATTTCCTCTCAGTGTTAGCTTGCACCCAACCGTGTAGGTTCAGCAACACCATGGTATAAGTATAAGAGGTAGATGACCTCATAAGGGGGAGTGTCATGCATGCTGTAAGCTTATTGAAGCTCGGTGGCCCATGTTTACCCTTAGCAAAGCACAGCTAAGGAAGGGGGGAGGGTGTCTGAGCCTACCTAGCAGTGTTTGCATTGCCTAAATGGTTTTAAAAAAAAAAAACAGGAAATAGCAGCTCTGTTCACATCTGAGCACTGGGTATGCGCAGTGCACCTCAGGGTTTAAGTGGGAAGGGAAAACAGCAATAGGAAGGCATTCAAGGAGAACTAGCATAGCTGGCAGGAGAAATGTATCAGAATCAGACAATTAACACAGGCAGCAGCCCAGCCAAGCACACTACTATAAACTATGCAAACACCTTTCACTCTGATTTTTCCCAAAAACTCTACACCCCCAGTGTACACAGATGGGAAAGTTTTACCTGACAAAACTAACAAAATGTTAAGGGTTACTGTTGCTCTCATACATCAATATGTGGAAGAGACTGAGGGTGGTGAGAATGTGAATGCTGATGACCAACCCACAGTGAGGAGGAGGAGAAGAGTGTACAGACCCAGGGTAACCTACCGGGGCTATACGAGCTGGAGATAGTGGAGCACTATAGAGTGGACAGGGACATTTACAGCAAATTGTTGAGCTGTGCCGGCCATGCCTCACACACAGAACCAACAGAGGGGAATCCATCCCAGTGGATACCAAGGTATGTTTAGGGTTAAGAATACTAGCCACAAGTAACTTCAAAAGGCCAACAGGGGATATCATGTGGATCTCACAGGCTTCAACATCCAGGGTACTCCACCAGTTCCTGGATGCCATGTCGGCACATGCCAGTGAGCACATATATTTCCTAAACACTCGTGAGGCATTGACCAGCAATATGCGTTTCTTCTACCAAATAGCAGAATACCCTGAGGGAGTGGGTGCTATAGACTGCACGCACATATACATTAAAGCACCACCCAGTGAGTGGGGTAGGGTCTACATAAACTGCAAGGGTTTCCCCTCCATCAACTGTCAGGTCATGTGCGATGCCTAGCAATACTCTGTGGCATATCGTCTACTCTGAGGTGATCTCTGCTTAACATACAAGGCCATGTCAAACCCTGAGCTGTTGGACATGCTCCACTTAAAGAAATCCCAATCCCTCAGAGCCACATGCTCCAGGGATCTAAACCTTGTCATCACAATTAACAAAACATGCTGGAGGGATAGGTTACTGACCCAGAGACTCCCCATACTCTGGAATAGACTGCCCATACATGTCAAGCAGAGCGCCTCCTTGGCCCTCTTCAAAAGGAACCTTGATGATTGGATGGGAGATAGGAAATTCCCCCCAGGGATCATGTCAGTTGTCCTGCTAGATAGGGTTCCAGGGAAGTAAATATTGTGGGAAGAAATATCCAGGGAATTGTTATGGCTAGGCTTGTATAGGCCCTAGGGTCTATAGCCTAGTATCAACCTATGAACCTATGTGGGTGCTGGCAGTCTTGGAAGCTATCACAACTCCCACATCTGGCATATGACACAGCTGTACCAGAAATTTACCAATGGGGACATCCCATATGGTCACCTAGTGGGGGATGCTGATTACACATTAGAGCCATGGCTGGTGACACCCATCAGAAATGCGCACACAGCCAAACAAGAACTCCATAATGAGACACACACACACAAACCAGAATCATAATAGAATGTGTGTTTGGGATGCTCAAGTCATGGTTCCAGTGCCTGGGCATATCTGGTGGAGCCTTGCAATACTCTACAGCTATGTGTACACAGATATTCATTGTATGTGCCATGCTACACAATATGATCCTGTGGAAACAGCTGCAGCAGGAACAGCACGGGGCAGGGCCACACAGTGCCCCACCATTGCCAAGGCCAGTACAGGCACAGAGAAACTCAGAGGAGGAACAACCTGAGGCAGCCCATGTAGGCAGAAGGAGGTGTGCCCAGTATGCACAGGCTTGCCAAAAAGGCAACTCATCACACATACACTGACACTGTAGGGACCGAAAGAATGGCACCTCTCTCTAACTTGCACATACAGTAAAAGGGATGCCAAACATGACACTGCCTGTGCTTTACAATGGATAGGGAGTGTACTATGTGCATTCAACATAGTCAGCCCTCCAGCACCATCCTCAATACTGGCACAGCCACAAGGTAAGTCACTCTTCCTATCAATTGCTGAATGGAGTAGTATGTTCTGCTAGTTGTATTTATGGTATGGATGTGAGCATGCAAGGGAATTGGGTGGCTGAATGGGATGGCAGCAGCTAGTGGACACCTATATGGGCAGCATGAAATCCATAACAAATACTGGTGTCAACAAAATAGGCAGTACTAAACAAGGTGACAAATCCCACTGCAGTACATGTGGTGGCCCAAATGTGTGACCAAAGGACACACACATGCATGTCAGTGAGGCCCACATACCCAACACCAGCCTCAGCCAGCAGGACAGGTGTAGATGACCATAAAGAAAGGTTGGGCTAAGGCCTCCAATTGATGGCAATAGTGAACAGCCTCCCTCCAGACCTACACAGACAGACTACAACAGGTCTGACAGTTGTATGTTAGTTCTGAAGGCTAAGAAGTCTGAAACTGAAATATAGGTCAATAAAACCTAATATCTGTACTCTCCTGGTATGCCTTTAGTCTGCATGATAGGCCAGAATACAAAACAAAATGTAAGCCAACAGAGTACCTGAAATACCAGTACAGTCATAGCAAATGTTTACAGTTGTCAAGTGTGCCTCCCTCCCCACAATCCTATGTAGAAATTCAGTAACATGTATGTGTGGGTTTAATAACAGTGGAGCACAGATTACCTGAGCTGGCCCAATTTACAGGATATATTGTTGCATGTGTACAATATGCAGGGGTCTGGGTGTTAGGTCGTTGTGTGTTCTATATTGTGTAGAAGTGGTCAGCATGTTGGGATGGAGGGTTGTGCCTTGGTGGCCTATGGCCAGTACTGTTGATGACAGGGTCATGTTCCAACAACTGCAGTGCCAAACACAATGCATCCCAGCAATACCCAATTCAGCAGTCATCCATACTCACTGTTCAGATGTCAGTATCTGTCACCATCTAAAAGATGGACATGCCATAAATGTGGGTCCAGAAATACACACAGTACACAGGTGGAAGTACCCTAGAGATAGAGTGCATAAAATGTAACTGTCAACTGCACACATCTTTTGAAATGTGCACACAGGTTAGCAGCACATTAGTTGTCTGTGTATTTTGGAATACTGATGTAATCTGGCCAATCACTGGCAGACCACAAAAGGCACAATTTTGAAGTAATGAGAGACTGCCTATGTCCCCGCACAAGGCAGCATAAGGGGAATGTCCCAAATATATCTGTGAGTCAGCTGCAAGAAGATTCAATATCACACACGCACTCAGCTCACTCTACCATCAGCCACAGGTTTATCACAGGTCATATCCCTGCTGCTGGGAATGAGTACAGTATGACCCCCACTTCTGTATGGGAATACTCTCAGAATGCAGCATGCTGAAGAGGTGTCCCCTGCAGGTGTCTCCCTAGCTGTAAGCAGCACCCTGCCTGCATCCAGACCAATGGATTAATATGGACAGGAACTATTGCCATTAGCACCTTGCACACTTACCCTGTCACCCCAGAGGAATCCAGTGGCTCGCAGCCTGGGAATGTAGGAGTGGCAAAATGCACTGGCCTGCTACAGATGGCTTGCATCACTACCAAATTCCCTACAGTCCTCTGTCAAAGGCCTGTGTGTCACCCGTACTGCCAATGTATGTTATCTTATGGAGTCCCAACTAAGATCATAACACAGTCCAGAGAATACAAATGCAAGGCAATGTTGACAAATCCCAGTAGCATGCCCACCATTTCCCACTGCATGAACTGTGGACCAACCCCTAAATACTGCTGGGGTGAAGGTCCAACTATAGGGATACTTCACAGATATCGCTAGCATAATGTTAGGAAGAGGACAGAATAACAGAGTGGGGGGTGTGGAAGCATGGACATCATGGAGTGTGTGTAGTCTGAAACTCTGATGTGTGCCCATACTACCCCTGCCTGCAAACCCAGTAATTGGTGGCTACAAACCTGCTTGTAAACCACGATGTGAAGGGGAACTGACCAGGTATACGAGTCCTGCCTCTGGGTAACTTGGGTGAATCTGTACAGCTGAGAGGTATGGCCACAGCAGGATATGGCCATTCTGTTATGTCAATATATGTACAAGTAGGAGATCCTCAGCCACCACAGTACCAAGGTGCTGGACCATTTACACAGACCCATCAGCAAGTGTCTGCAGCTAACCCTCCAGAATGGCATGAGTGTGCAAGAATATGTAGGCCGCAGACCACAATACTGGACACAGCTTTATTCATCTTGTATTCCACAGGAAATTACTGTGAGCAAATAAATATGTCTGTCAGTAGTTGATGGCATAATACATCACAGTGTAAAACAGTACATATATCTGAATATCTCTGCTAACACCAACTATGTAACACAAGCAGCACATACACAATAGTTGCAGTATCCCACTATCCTTTGCCCATTGTGACTCCATATTGTCAACCTATTTACAGATATCCTGGAGAAACAGAGCTGTAGGTGTACAACACCAAATCCTGGACTGGAGTATAACCTACCTGGAATGGATTCACACACTCAATACAAAAGGTCATACTGGGCATGCTCCTACACTTATAGAAATGAAGAGCATGTCTGAAAACAACAGTGGACTATACATATCTGTCAGTAGCAGATGTCTGTGCACACACACCACATTGCACACCATTCATGCTTTGCAAACACATTGGATAGGAATACTCACACATATCCAAGGCCAACAGACTATAATTTATCAAATATACACACACACAAATGTGGGGGAGAGAGGCAGAGAGTGACAGAGAGATTTCCATCATGAGGCATTTCCCACCCACCACACATCCAATTGAACAATATCACATGATGTGCCAATGTCAATCACTGCAGACATTGCTTTTGGTAGCCCTCAGCCCTATAGTGTCTGTGGTGCTTGTGATAACTGTGTAACATGATAGTACAAATTAGTATTCATCTAGCATTTGTATACCCAGTCCTGCCAAATGTAAAGTTTTGTTTGTGTTTTCAGAGAAATGGTTTATGGCCCATTCACAAACACACACTGCACTTCCCATTGCCAATGTTAGCACTCATACAGATGTCAGTCACCTTGAAATAACCCTGGCCAAATTTCAGCCTCATAAGCTCAGTGGTGCTTGCAATAACTGCGTAATGGTATAGTGTAACATATTGGTTAGGTAGGAGTTCTTATCCCAGATATGGCAACTATGAAACTCTGTGTGTGTGGAGATGAATGATTGTGAGGTCATTCACAGTCAGTACATCTCCCATTGTTCTACTTCAGCAAGCCTGATGATGTCAGTCACCTTGAAATAACCCTTTGGACAAGAGCCAGCTCCATGGTGCTTGCAATAACTGTGAAATGCTACAGTGTAACATACTAGTTAGGTAGGAGTTCTAATCCACGCATGGTAACTGTGAAACTTTGTGTAAGTGTGTGTGTGAGTCTGTGTGTGTGTGTGTGTGTGTGTGTGTGTGTGTGTGTGTGTGTGTGTGTGTGTGTGTGTGTGTGTGTGTGTGTGTGTGTGTGTGTGTGTGTGTGTGGAGATGAATGATTTTGAGGCCATTCACAGTCACTACACAGGTAGGAATTCTAATCCCAGACATGGTAACTGTGAAACTCTGTGTGTGTGGAGATGAATGATTTTGAGGCCATTCACAGTCACTACACCTCCCATTGCCCTACTTTAGCAAGCCTGCTGAGGTCAGTCACCTTGAAATAACCCTTTGGACAAGGACCAGCCCCATAAGCTATGCGGCATTTGCACTAACTGTATAATGCTATAGTGTAAAATACTAGTTCGGTAGGAATTCTAATCCCAGACATGGGAACTGTGAAACTATGTGAGTGTGTGTGTGTGTGAGTGTATGTGTGTGTGTGGAGATGAATGATTTTGAGGCCATTCACAGTCACTACACCTCCCCTTGCCCTACTTTAGCAAGCCTGCTGATGTCAGTCACCTTGAAATAACCGTTTGGAAATGGGCCAGCTGCATAAGTCCTGTGGTGATTGCAATAACTGTGTAATACTGTAGTGTAGCAAACTAGTTAGGTAGTAGTTCTAATCCTGATTCTGACAATTGTGATAATGTGTGTGTTTCCCTGACAGAGTGTGTGCATCTTCATTGACACCTGCTTTTGTGGACATTCACGCTTACTACACTTCCCTTACCCCTCCCATAGCATTGTTGCTGATGTTACTCACCTTCAAAGATACCTTTGGACAGCTCCCTAACATGTAAGCTCCATGGTGTGTGCAGTAATGGTGTAACACTGTAATAGCAATACATAGTCAGGTAGGGGTTTGAAACTCAGTACTGGTAAATGTGTGTTTGTGTGTGTGTCATTAATATCCTGTGTGGGTATGGGAGTGATTGTGCAATGACAGGATCCATTGCAGTGTGGGGTTTGCTACATCATTATATTGAGGACCTATATGTCCCAATGTCCACATTGCAAGGCCAACAGATTTCAAACACTGTAGAGGTTGTTGTAGACAATCCTCAGCCATAAACGTATACAGCCATCTGCAATTACTTTATGACAGTATGGATTAGTAAACAATATAGGCAACTGTTATAATACCCAGATACCACTCTCCACTCACGGATCATACACAAACATGCTTGGCTCTTACTCTCTTACTTCCATCCTTTCTTACTTTATCTCTGTCTCTCTCTCCCTCTCTGGTGGATGTGGAAAAGTACATCTGTTTGACATAGGCAGCAGCTTGAGTTTTGTAAGTAATGCTCATGATCGGCTGATGGCCTGGCCACAAATTGCAGTCCCCTACTTGCTAATTGCATGTGGGAATAGCTGTGGTATCATTCCTATAGTCAATTGCATGGAAACACACTCCTATAGCTAAGCACTTCATGTGGGTGTTTGCCCTTTTCCTTCACTGTGAGCAGGATTTCATGTGGGTGTCTGACAAACAGCATCACAGAGGGTAGTTGGAAATACCTCTTACAACATTCACTGTGGAGACAGGTCAACAAGCAGGAGGGGGATGTTCCAGACATGGGGACAGAATGTAAGTATTGCTGTTCTACATTTGAAGTAATGTTGGTTTAACAGGGTTTGAGTCGATATGGCTGTTCTACATGATTTAAACTCTGGCATAACCATGTTGTGTGGTTGAGGAAATTCTCACCTGTAGGGCTATCTGCAGACTGGCCAGAATTTGAAGTCTTACATATGGTGTGTTACTCACACATTTCCTATCTTTAGAAATGCAGTTGCATACTCTGATGATTGCAGTCAGTACATGGTGACATCCATGTGAGTTACTGACTTCTTATCCCACAGAAGAGATATGTCACACCAAACCCTGTTACACAATGAATTTTCTCATTTTATCACAGCAGTATGTCACTATTGGCCCTGTGTTTGTGCCTCTGTACCCCAAGTCTGTCACCCTTTGTCCATATGTCATGCAGTAGGAGGTGCATATGTACAGTATATCATTATTTAGTGACATCATACCTGATAACAAACCAGAGATTTATCAGACTGCTAGACATGTTATGTATAGTAGGCCTTATATTTGAAGACAAAACCTGGACATTCTGTTGTAGTCTGTACAGTAGTGAGGTATGTGTACTTATGGTGATTGTTGACAGAGTGTGTATTGTGAATATGTTACTTGGCCTGTGTACAGACTGTGGTAGATGTCATTATTCTTGGTCTTGTTCTATCTGACTTTGCATGCTGCTCCAGTTTACAGTACCCTATCAGTGTATATGCTGGTAGGGCCAGACTGAGACATGTCCCATACCACAGTCAGGCGTCAGACTACACTGTGCATTGGGCCAGTATATGTAGGGTTAGTGTGTGAGTGGCACATATGAGGATGGTTTTGTTCACACAGTCCATATACTGTACTATTAATTAGGCTTTCCATACTGTTACTGTGACAGTGTTCAGACTGGTTGTGGGTATGCACTTTCACACTGGTGTCTGTTACTCCATGCTGTTACATGCCTGTAGTGCCCATTATATTTGGAAGTACGTGTATTCCCCCATAGGAAACTTGGGTCAGTGTTGTGGCAGTCTGCCTGTAGTTTGCACAGTGCTTTGTGACATGCCTAGCAGCTCAGTTTATTTACCTAGTGTGAAGTTATGTTCAGTTATTTGTCAGATGTGCTGTTGCCTGGCCACCATACGTGTTGTGTATTTCTGAAAAAGCAGTGGGATGCTGTGAAGATGTATGACACTAACTAGTGAGAAGTATGTGGGGTTAGGATTTCTGCTCCTCTAGTTAATATGTGTTAGGACAGACAGGAGTTTGTGAATGCATCAACTGTGTGGGCTTATCTAATACAGTATTGCAGTATTTTTGTGATATCCCCATTTACATGGCTGTAAATATCCACTTTGTCAGGCTTGGTCTACACGTCTTGCACTAAGAAGTTCTATGTATACATCTGGACTGACCAGATTGTGTCAGACTGTCCATATTTATTGGTCATATCTCTGCTGTATTCCACGGGATCATTACTGTGATTTGTGTGGTACTTCACTATGATGATCTTATGATGTCTGTCAGTAACTGAAGGCATACATGACAATATCTGACTTCCCACACAACATGTCTGTTGACACAACCCCTGTTACTGTAGCAACATTCTACATTTATACCTGCAATACTTACATTACATCCCCTTGCATTAAGAGGTTGTGACTATTGGTGCTGAGGTATGACTCCACTACATGTTATGGACATATGTTTAAGATATATATATATATATATATATATATATATATATATATATATATATATATATATATATATACAGATATATATATATATATATATATTTATGTTTGTATGGCCATATTCTTATGTGTAAACATAAGTGTTGTACATACCTTCACAGATGCATCCCACGATATTTATCTGTTATGTGTATATTTAGCTATAACAACACGACTGACTCAACACTATTTTCACTTAAAAGTACTAAACAAATGTAGTAGGCAAAGCAGTTGTTCCCTACTATTCAGTATTTGTAATGAAAGATATATTTGAAAAAACACCAAACATTTTCACAGCTTAGTGGTTAACTGCTGTGAGTAATGTACAGGGTCCTGGGTTCAAGACCTGCAAAGGCTGTTTATTTTGTTGCTAGGAAGAGCAAGGACTGTTGAATACAGAGTGGTTAAGACAGTTTTGTGCAGCTTTAAGTGGCTTTGCACGGGTTTGCATGGTGGTAAGCAATGCTAACTTCCGATTAAATAAGCTTACAGCATTTATCCTGAAAGTGCTTAATCTGTGTAGGCATTGCTTAGCACCACGCAAGCAGGCTTAATCCCACTTACTACTGCTTAAAAGTGCTTACTCACACTTACCCCGTACTAGTTTCTTTAAAAGAAAAGAAAAAAATGTGTGATAGGAAAGTGGTGAAAAGGGGGGCATGCAGAGGGAAAGACAATAGGGAAAGTAGCTAGGGATGTGCAGGACAGGTGTAGGGAAGGTCCATAGCTGTCCATTTCTTCTACAGCAACAGCTCTGCATATATACTGAATATTGAGGTAGATTTGGACACTCAAACCCCTGAGAGAGGGGTGAGGGCAACAATAATGTGTTGTGAAGCCAATTAGACCAGATTACATGTGTCCAGTGGACACGTGTGCAAAATGGACAGCTATGTATGAGCCAAAATTTTTTGGGGGGGGGACAGATTGCTCTTTTTTTAAGGTGAGATTGGGATATTGGGGAAGGATAGTAGGTATAGTTGGGGAGGTTGGTTGGGTAGGAAGACAGACAAGACAGCATACAAGGGTGGTATATGACACATGTGTGGGCTAAACACCATGGATGGGTAGGGGTGTTTGGAAATAGGAAGCCCATGAGCCCCCAAATGTAAAGAATAGGACTGAGGTCCCTACCCGTGGGCAGTCACCACTGCACTTTCACGACCCCGAAGGTAGCTGTTCTGGGGGCTAAGCAGGAGGGGCAGGCTGACCCTCTAAATGCACCATGCAACCCTCAAGCTAGCATAACAAATCACCAAACTCCCTTCAGAGCTCATTACGCACCAATCCCTGGACCTAACATTGGGTGACAGGATCCTGTCCGCCTCTGCTCCCGGGGGGGGATGAGCCCCATCCCCTGAGGTGGCTTCACCCAAAGGTGGTGCAGGACCAGTGGACAAGGAGGCCCCGGGGTGGGTGCCAGATGTGTTGGGGCCTGGTGCCATGGCCAGATGATGTGGGAGAGGTGGGACTGGCCTTCCCAAATGTGCTATGGTATTGCAGTTTTAAAACATATATGGGTTAGTAATAGTCAACACAATCCAGGATTAGTTATAACAGCATGTATAGATATTCCCATTAATCAAAACACCAGATTTGGAACAGTTGCATAGCAAACAGAACACATGCATATATGGAACCACAGTGGCCATTACAATGGCATGCAGGTTACATTTATTTATTTATGTATTTATTTATTCCAGTTTGATGATCAGGGAGGTCCACTGGGCAACAGGCCACCAGTGATAGTATTTCTACATGGAACATTAATAGGAACACATTTCAATATTTATTGAACAATAGGACATATGTCCCAACAGTAGGTTTGGTGTAAACATACCCATTGATTTGTGTATTTAAATTATTTTGCAGATATGTTGGGGGGTAGACAGAGATGTCATTTAACAACTTATATATCCTTGTAGTACCCACAACTTTAATGATCATTGCTCTAATCATTAATGTACAGGTATTATTACAATATCCTATGGCCTTGGCTTGGGCAGTGATATGTTTGAGCACAGTGTATACTTAGCTAAATTCTACATTTCTTATCTGGTAGACCTGTGGAGGGAATGTTTGTTAACACTATCTGACTGTTTCTACACATACTCTCAGATTCCAAGCTAATATTATGCACATACCTCTCAATCTCTTAATGCACACGCTCTGGACAAAGCTTGACAACATGGGGGTACAAATAGGGACATATTTTGAATACTGCTCTCATAAACATGGAGAGTTGCTAGAGTGACAGGATTTATTTTAATATACATTTTCTGAAGTTTTTGAGGTCTGAAAATCAAATGTATGCCATTATTTACTGACTACAATTCTGAGATCATCCCACTGATTTGCCAGGGGGACAGAGGAACAGGCAGAAAATATGAGCCAATTATCTGGACATTCTGAAATAAACTGTACAGTTAAGAGGTATGAATATGCATACAGCATACTACCACTCCCAGGATTCAAACTATGGCTGTGTCTGCTAAAAATACAACAATTTTAAGTTTCAGCAGAGTGTGCTATTTGGATATTGCTGTCTATTTTTTCAGTGTTTTCTGTCTAAGTCTTTCTTGGTTGCACAATCTGATCTTGTACTTACAACAGTTTTGTACAGACATTCCTAGACATTTTTTATGTAGCACAGTGTGGGTAACAGTGGTTAACACAGCACTGCTATTCAGAGAATGCAACAATAAATGTCATACAATATCAGAGTAAACACAACCAGTCCAGGATTTACAGCATTACTGCCAGGCAGTTCCAGTTTTATTTAAATATGACCTATATGGGACTTTTACTGTCATATTGTCTGGTTTATTCAGTACAAACCATACACAGATTTTATATTGCCAGGTGATTTTCTACTACTTTATATTTATTTGGTATGACTACTACAAGCAGGATTGTTACTCACCAGCCTCACGACGCAGCCTTTGCAACCTACTAGCATGGACGTCTTGATTCACAGCCTGCTCAGCTGCAGCTGTAAGGGAAATAGAGAAATATTTAGCCATACCTATCCATCATATACACAGGCTGGACATTAGTAAACAGTTATTGGTATGAGTACTTACATACTGCTGGGATGTCACCCCTCTGCCTTGCTTCTTGGACTGACTCATCCAAGAGCTCCCTCTTTCTCCGCTTCAATTCGGCATAGTTGTGCTAGACCTGCTCACCAGTCTGAGGGATAACAGTGGCACTGGTAAGATCATGGGTGAGATGGTCCCAGACTTCTGCTTTATATTGGGAGCCTTGGTACTGGCCCTGCATCAGTCTCGCATCATGGTTTTGTACCAAGAGTCCTACCATGACCTTGGACTCCTGTATGCCCCAGCACTGCACACTGAAGCTCAAGCCCTCACCAACTCCTGTCATACTGCCAACAGTGGGAAGTTGCAACCAGTTATGAGCTGTATACCCACCTGTGGGGTTTAAATATGGCCGATTTCCCACCCTTTGCCATGATTAGATGGTTTTGAATATGCTGAGCTAACCTAAGCTACGGGCAAATCTGCTTAGCTAAGGTTAGCAGTGCTTAAAGGGATAGGTTCAGCACTGCTTACGAATGGGCAAATCCACTTAGCTAGGTTATGCATTGCTTAGCAGTCATATTTACACAATGCTTACACCTGGTAAGCATAGCTGTGCAATACTTAACATTGTTTATTTTTCATTTTATAGACTATCTGATGTATGGCATTGATTAATCATTCATTACATATTATAAATTTGCTTACTGTCCCTGACATCCCCCAATGTGCTTTCATTACATTTATTCATGTGTGACTATACTGTATGGGGCACTTGTGTTTATATGGGGGTTTCACAACTTTATTAAAGTGACACCTCACATCTGGACCTAATACAGAACTCTGGTTAACAAATATATATTATTTAGTAGCTAATTATAAAAAAATAAATGTTTATGTATTGCTTTCACATATAAAAATGCAAATTGGTTATGGAGGGAATCAAACCAGGAATGGATAGTTGCAAAGCATATGCTCTAACAACTATACTATTTAAATACTATTGACTCTGGATGTCTCTTGCTATCTAACTTCTTGTGCTGTTTAAGCTGGCCTAAGCATAGCTAAGTAACGAGCACTCCCATGCAGTTACTCTTAAACTTTATCACATTTATAAAAAAATAATTTGTTGTGTTATTTTATTTGTACCCTTCAGAATATCCCTTCTAATGCTGAACCTGTTATTCTATCAACTTTCTGCTTTGTGGGACGATTGTCCCTTTTGGCTTTGTCCACATTCCTTACTCTGATGGGTTGGAAGGTGTGCGCTATGTGCTTATGCTACTTCTGTTATTCTGATAACATTTGTCTTGGTAGGGGCGATTGTCCCTTATGGTTTTGACCAGATTTGTTATCCTGATGGGTTGGGGATGTTATCAGCATTCTCGCTCATTTTAAATTGCCGAAAGGCAATTCTGGAGTGCAGGGAGCATATATATTGTGAGAGCTCTGTTATCACACACACACCCTGAGTTCATACATGGAACCATGTTCGTTTTGAGCATGGCAGGGCACCTTCATACATATGCATGGTGTGCTGCCGTGAACAGGGATGGTCCCTGCCATGGAAGAATACCTTATTCCTGCACAGCTGCTTGCTCAATCCCAGGGAGTGACTCTCATACACTTGTGTACATGCATGAAACACTAAGTCACTCGCTCAGACTCAGAGATACACATAATTATTTTTTCTTTATTTTTATCAAAGGGAAAGCCAAACAGCAAGTCATTGCAACTGCCACACTGGTTAGTTTTTACATTTTTCCCTTCTATTTTTTCAAGTTTGTGTTTCAAGGCATTATAATATCCTGATGGACTTGTTTTTTTTTTTTTGTTTGTTTTTTTTACCAGATGATATTTGTACAGTAATACACTGTTGGAGAACATTTGTTGTCTAATATAGTATCAATTACATTTTGCCTATTATCTAAAAACTATTGATAGTCAGACCTCTACAATAAATCATTGGAGTTTTCATTTTCTATATTGCTGAAATTTCTAGGCTCAACAGTTGAACAGTCTTCACTTGTACTGAAGATAAAGTTTTCTTTTTGTCTAAATGGTATGTGTAGTTTTATGGAAAATTAAATGCTAGTGATAAATGTATTAGCAGTGAGAGATATTCATCTTAATGATGCAAGAGTTTCACAAATAAACTCAGTTACAGAGAATGAATGAAATACACCTACTTTACATTGTTGTGCAACAGCAGAGTTGGTATATTGAAGGTGTAAGGAGGTTGGCTCCCACATGCGAATGCAGGAGGGGGTTTGTCCCTTGAAAAATCACTTTTCACAAAATATTTTGTAAAGCTGAAGGTTTGATTGGCTGTATTTGTCTGGTTAAACTTTCATCTTAGAACAGCCCAAGAGATAAGTCAAGCCAATAACGCACATAATTTTATATTAAAAGTGATGTTTGAAATGGAAAACTATCTAAGACTGATCAAAAACTGCAGAACAGAAATTTAGAACATAAATTAAACTAGGAATAAGTCCCTACTAAATAATTTGTTTCAGTATATTTTATGCTAATAACAATCCTTTTACTTTAAAGTTTTTTGAATATCTGCCCTTATCTGCTGATAATCTGGACTCGCTCTTTATAACATGGTAAGTGAATGTAGCAGTCTTAATCAACTTAAACAAAACTACTTCTGAAATGTTATAGTTATATCTTGACTTTTTTAATTCAGCCATTAATCTCTTTAATTATAGTTTATGTGTGTAAATGGGCCTATAGTCTAAAAATACAGAGACACCTCTCTGACCAGAAAGATCCCAGGCAGCTGGGGAGAGGGATCCAAAACATCACAGACTATAAGACACCATCCACATGATGTGATGATAACTCAGACTTTTTAAAAAAGCTAAACATCTACTTCAACAGATTCAAGGAATCAAATAAAACCTCACTAGAGAGATTACCAACAAATGAAGATGCCATATCGCTATGCTTCATCCTGGAAGAAGTCTGCAAGAACCTACATAACATTCATCCAGACAAGATCCTGGGGAAGCTACTTAAAAAACTGTGCTTATCAGCTGGCACCAGTCTTCACAGACTTTTTCAATATATCTCTCAGCCAGGAAGAAGTGCTTAAATGCTTTAAGACCACCAACATCATCCTTCTGCCCAAGAAACCATGTCCAGCATCATTAAATGACTACTGGACAATTGCATTTACCTCAGTAGTGATGAAGTGTTTCGAAAAAATGGTCAAGGATCATATAACATCCTGCCTGCCTGCTACATTTGATCTTTTACAATTTGCATACAGGCCAAATCATTCTCTTGTGGATGCCATAGCCTTAACACTTCATCACAGCTTGGACCACCTGGAAAATAAGCACTGTTACACACACACACACACACATGCTGTTCACAGACTTCAGCAAAGCCGTCAACACATTTATTCCACAACAACTGCTGTCTAAGCTGAGTAAACTGGGCATAGAAAACACAATATGCAACCGGACATTCAGCTTCCTAACTGAAAGGCCACAAATAGTTCGAGCTGGAAAGCACCACTCAAATAGCACCAGGGTCCCACAAGGTTGCATACACAATCCATCTCTTTTCACAATTGCAACACAAGACTGCATAGCTATGCATCATTCAAACAGAATCATCAAATTTGTAATTGACACCACAGTAATTGTCCTTATCAAGAAGGAAGTCGAGGAGGCCAACCGGGAGGAAGTGAACTGACTCGTTTATTGGTGCACTGAGAACAACTTAGTACTAAATGTTAAGAAAACCAAAGAAATCATCATTGAGTTTAGGAAGAAGAAAAAGCCACACACCCCTATCACCATCAATGGTGCTGCAGTGGACAGAGTAAATAGCACCAAATTCCTGGGGGTACATATCTCGCAAGACCTAAGTTGAGCCACAAACACTTCCTACCTTATAAAGAGAGCCCAACATGTCTCCACTTCCTTAGGAGATTTTGTAAAGATAACCTCCCTCCACAAGTCCTACTCACCTTCTACAGAGACACGACTGAGAGTGTACTGACAAACAACATCATTGTCTGGTATGGAAATTGCTATCAAGCTGATCAGAAGGCACTGGATAAGATTGTTAAACATGCCACAAAAATCATTAGCTCCAAACTTCAATCCCTACAGGACATATATTCAAACAGATGTTATGGCAGAGTCCCAAAAACTATTGAAGGATATACACCATCCAGCTCATGGACTGTTTAAACTTATGCCAACAAGGAAGTGCTACAGAAGCATTAGATGCAGGGCATCCAGATTCTTTAATAGCTTCTTCCCACATGCTATCAGACTGCTGAATAACAAACCTATAGCCTAACGTGGTACTTGGATAAATATTACTTGTGTGGAATATGTCACTGTTGTTTACATAAATTCGCTGAAGGGCTCAATTCATGCTTCTCTACAAGCACTAGGAAAACTGTGAACTATATGTTGTTTATGGTATATATTGGTGGTGGGTAGGTTTACATGTGTGTCTCTCTCTTATTTATTATAGTGCTGTTTTTTGTTGCATATCTTTATATTTCTATTGAGTTTATTCTTGTTGTTGTATTTGTTATGTTTCTGGTGTAAATGGAGCTTTCAAATTTGTTTTACTTTATTTAATTTTTTTGTATCTGAGTTTTTTATTTACTTTTATTTTTATTTAATTTATTTTTTTTATTAATTTAATCTTCCTTCTGTAAACTGTCATTCATATGGTACGAGCCTGAGTATCGCAATTTCATGTGTGACACATTTTATTTCCTCTATGTTAATCTGTATGACAATAAAGTTTGCTTTGACTTTGATGTGTTCACTGCATTTAATGTCTTTTCTGAGGATGTACAGAGTTTAATTAAATTTTTTAAGAAGTACTTATGTTAAACATTTTTAGATGATTTTCTGCATTAAACTGTATGTTTAAATGGAGAGATTTTATTTTATTTCTGTGACTGCATTTATGTGCTTCTAGAACTACTAATTTAGACTGTGGTAATTAATGTTGCCTTTTCTGAAGAATTCTTCCTTTGCTGTTACACAAATACAAAGAGTTCTTACAAGCTCCAGAGGGAATAATAACTGCCACATTTTATAGAAAAAAATGCATTGTCAAACATAACAAGGCTGCATTAAATTGACATAGAACTCATTCAGATAAAAGGATTACAGCCTTGCATAGCAATTAACAGGTTTATTATTCATTATTTATATCAATTTTACACTACATACCAATAAATAAAGCAAGGTCTATATATATATATGTGTGTATATATATATATATATATATATATATGTGTGTGTGTGTGTGTGTGTGTGTGTGTGTGTGTGTGTACACATCTATCCCCGGAATTCATCAACGGAAATTTTCCATGCAGGAACAGTGTAGCTGCTCCTGCATGGAAAATGGCCACCTCGTGATCCAGGTACGTGCCGTTTTGACACGCACAAGTGGCACTGTTCCAGCACAGAAAGCCATGCTGGATGCTAATCAGCTTATTTGCTGGTGAAAACCATGCAAATGAGGTGATCTAGTGATCCAGGAAGTCAGCAGGTCTCGGTGCTACAACAGTGTAAGCTGCAGAGATGTATTCAGTTACTAACTGAATACATTTCTCCAAATTACACAACGGAGACATGTCAGCACTCAGTAAAACATGTATTAGAGTGGTAGAGCAGTTATGCATGCCAGTGGCCAAATATATGGCCATTGGCATGCAAAACCACTTCAAAAAAAATAATGTATACTTTTATTTTTGTTGGCCGATCTCGGTCATTGAGTGCATGGGAAGTGGTATGCTAGTGGGAAGGGGCAGAAAAGTAAAAAATAAGTGTGAAAACATGAACATTAGGGAATTCTGCATTTTGCCATAATAGTCAATGGCATGCAGAAAGTAAACAATGGCAGGGAACAGTGGTTGCTAAGGGGCAAGGCTTGTGTGTAGTGCAGTATCTAGGGCTTAAGGCAGTGGGGTATGTTAATGAGGGGACTTATACTGAATCACAAATGTCTTCTAAATGTCAGATGGCATCTAACTGTGTAGGTGTTCTAACAAGATCGTGTAGGCAGGAGGAGCAAGTAACATGAAAAGGGGGTGTGTCATGCTTGCTATAAGCACATTGGAGCTCTGTTGGCTGGTTTCTGCTTAGCTAAGCACAGGTAAGTGAGGGTGTGTGTCTGAGGCTGTTTACTCTTATGTCATGTACTTAGAAGCATGTTCGTAGCTAGGGGAGGGCCATTTCTTGCTGTTTACACTAGCTAAATGGGTCTGGATGGCACTCTGGGGAATAAACAGGAAGGACATAGGAAAAGTAAAAGGAAATAGTAGAACAAGGGAAATGCAGTACAAACAGCAATACAGGATACTGCAACACACAATGGGCCATTGAAAGCACTCATTGATACAGCTTGCAGGTGGCTGCATAGCTGAAAATGGAAGGAGATGTAAAAAATAAATAACTAAATAAAGGGCAACAGCACAATAAATGAGAAATGAAGTGGAAATCACTAATATTGGACTCTTGCAACTCACAATGGGCCAGGATAAGCACACAATAATACAACTGGCAGGTGGCTGCATAGCTGAAAATGGGAGAAGATGAAAAACAAAATTAAAGGGCAACAGCACAATAAAGGAGAAATATGAAGTAGAAATCAGTAATATGGGATCCTTGCAACTTACATTGGGCAGGCAAAGCACATAATAATACAGCTGGCAGGTGGCTGCATTGCTGCAAGTTGGTGGAGATGTAAGTCAAAAATAATTAAAAAAAGGCAACAGCAGAATAAAGGCAATCATGCACAAATTACCAGTAATGCCTCTAACACTCACAGTGGGCAAATCAAAGCCATGAGTAATATAGATGGCAGCTGGAATGTATCATAGTGAGCCAATCATGCAGGCAGCATCTGTAGCACTACAGTATAAAGTATGGAAAGACCTTACAGTCTGGTTTATCCCACAAACTCTGCACCATTGGTATATACATGTGGTGGAATTTTAACTGGAAAAATGTTAGGGGCTGCCATTGCTTTGATCCATCAGTATATGCCAGAGGCTGAGGGCAGAGAAGAGGATAATGCTGACAACTGCCCCAGACTCAGGAGGAGAAGAAGAGTGTTCAGACCCAGGGTAACCTACCAAGGGTTACATGACCTGGAGATAGTAGAGCACTACAGGGTGGACAGGGGGTCTATGTTAAATCATCAAACACTTAAAAAAGTGAATGATGATATATTGAATCCATGTAAGTGAAAGCTTACAATCTCGAATGCTTAGAATAGTGATTTTTTTTCCATGGGAAAATAATTGCTGTGCCACAAAAAAAAAAAAATATATATATATATATATATATATATATATATATATATATATGTAAATATTACATAAAGTGTGGGGTTTGCCTCCCACACCCCCCTACTTAAATACACCAACTCCGAGATCACACTGCAGTGACAAAAATGGCCAAGTAATGGAAGTGGCCAAGCGATTTCTTTCCCAGGGAAAGAATTCGCTTATTTGCCATTTTGTTATTTTGCCTTTTTTGTGCTTTCAAATTCGATCAAGATGCAGTCAAAAGAATGCGTCTTCTATCATTTAATAGGAACCCGCAGACAGGGACATGTTTCAGCAAATTGTGGAGCTGTGCCGGCCTTGCCTCATATCCAGAATAAACAGAGAGGAACCCATCCTAGTGGATACTAAGGTATGTGTAGCCTTAAGAATATTAGCTACAGGTACTTTCCAAAGACCTACTGGGGATATCATGGGGGTGTCACAGGCATCTGCATTCAGAGTACTCCACCAGTTCCTGGATGCCATGCTACCACATGCCAGTGAGCACATTTACTTCCCCAACACCTGTGAGGAGAGAACCAGAAATATGCACCTCTCCCACTGTGTGGCTGAATACCCGGAGGTACTGGGTGCCATAGACTGCATGCACATCCACATCAAAGCACCACCTGGTGAGCAAGGTAGGGTCTACATAAACTGCAAGGGCTTCTCATCCATCAACTGCCAGGTTGTGTGCAATTCCTAGGGAATTATCATGAATGTATGTGCTGGCAGCCCTGGAAGCTATCACAACTCCCGCATCTGGCATTCCACAGAGCAGTATCAGGGATTTGTCGGGGGGACATCCCATATGGCCATCTGGTGGGGGATGCTGGCTATGCACTGGAGCCATGGATGATGACACCCATCAGAAATGCACACACTCCCATGCAAGAATGCCATAATGAGGCATGCACACAAACCAGGATCATTATAGAGCATGTGCTTGGGATGCTCAAGTCATGGTTCCACTGGTGGAGCCTTGCAGTACTCTCCACTCACATGTGCACACATGTTCATAGTATGTGCCATGCTACACAATATGATCCTGTGGAAACAGGCGCAGCAGTAACAGGATGGAGAAAAGTCACACAGCCCCCCACCACTGCCAGAGGGACTAGGACGAGGAACCCCGCTGAACAAGCCCTTGTAGGCAGACGGAGGCATGCCCACTGGCCTAAGCAAAGAGGCAATGCATAGCACATACACTGACAATGTAGTCACCCAGGGACTAACACCTCTCTCTACTCACACACACAGTAAAAAGTGATGACACACACATCACACTACCTGTAACTTACCATGTATAGGCAGTGCACTGTGTGCATCCAACATAGGCAGCCCTCAAGCTCCATACACACAGCTGCAACCAGGCACAAGGTAAGTCAGTTGCCTTAACAGTAAATTAATGTGTCAGTATGTTCTGCTAGAATATGTATGGTGTTGTTGCATGCATGCAAGGGAATGGGGGGACTACTGGGATAGCAGCAGACAACTGACAGCTATGTGGGATACCAGGAAATGTCTGCCCAATACTGGTCTCCCAACACTATGCAGTAGTACCCAAGGTGGCAAATCCCACTGCAGTATATGTGTGTGGCCAACTAACTGGGGGGTTATAGCTCACAGCCATGGATGTCAGTGTGGGCCCCATACCCCCCCTCAGACCCACACAGCAAGTCAGCTGTAGAAAACCAGAGGGAAATGTCTGGAAAAGCTCCACAAATGGTAACAATGTTGAATAACCCCCCGCCACACACCCACACATTCATAACACAGCAAGTCTCACAGTTGCAGTAAGGGTCTGAAGGGTAACAAGTCTGACATGCAAATGTATGCCTTAACAATCTCACCTGTGCTCCTTTCTGATATGCCTGTAGTTCCCAAGACAGGGCACAGTAGTATGGTAAATGGAATCAAAATGTAAAGCAAATATCAGCATAGTCTCTGCAAATATCTACAGTTGACAGGTGTGCCCCCCCACATACCCACAGAAATGCAGTAACATGTAACACGCAAAAGTACCTCACAAAGAGGATCCTAGGCCTTAAACACTTGTCCTATATGGACAGACTCAAAAAACTCCAACTATTCTCTGTCTCATATCACCTATTAGAGGCAATCTCTGCTTGACATACAAAGCCATGTATGATCCAGCTCTGTTAGAAATGCTACATATAAAGAAATCACAATCCCTCCACACCACACGCTCCAGTGATCTCAACCTCATTACTACAATCAACAGAATGTGCTGGAGGGATAGGTTCATACTGACCTTGCTATAGAATAGACTTCCCATACATGTCAAACAGAGCACCTCAATGGCCCTCTTCAAGAGAAACTTTGATAAGTGGGGTGGAAATAGAAAATTCACCCCGGGGATCACTCCAGTGGCTCTATTCGACAGAGGCACTGGGAACTAAGGTTGGGAGGCACAATGTCAGGGTAATCCTATGGGCTAGGCTTGTAAAGATTCTAGGGCCATTAGTCTAGTACACACATATGAACCTAAGTATGTTTGCAGGGAAATAGCAGCATAACACAGATTGGTAGGGCTGTCCCAATACACATGAAAACATGTTGCATGTGCTCAATATGCAGGGGTCAATGAGTTATGTCCATGTGTGGTCACAGGATCTGGACAGCATGTTCTCCTGGCTGTCATCTCGTACTTCCCTAGGTACAGGCTTTCTGTCACAAGGCCATGTGCAGATAACTGCAGTGCCAACGATTATGCACCTCAGTGATACCTATTGCTCTGTCACTAACATACCTGAAAGTCACAGTGCTATGTGGAATATACTGCACATATAATGGACTTCTTGAGGGCTGTGTAGCCGAGGTGCTAGGGCTTTTGTGAATAATCATGCTTCTTGGTACTGTTGCCAGTGGTCATTGTCAATGTGGCTTTTTTCCTTGTTTTATGTCTGCTTTTGTATATAATGGACATGCCTGCACTGTACAATGTAGTCTGTACCCACACCCATAACACCAAACCTCTGACAGGAACACGTCTGAACAAGGGCAGAAGTAAATGTGGAACAAAGGCACAATGATAGGCATGTGTTGTAAATATTGCCCTGACATATTGAGAAAGTTGGTAGGGTGAAGGGTTTGCAGTAGCAGGAATTGTCTGAAGGTCATGTAGGCTGACACAGTAATGTCTGTCAATATTTTGTAACATCACTCTTCAGTTGTACTGAAATAATTTGCCATAAAAACAGAATACAATAGGAAGTTTACCCCAGGGATCACTTCAGTGGCCTTGCTTGATAGGGGCACCGGGAACTAACTTTGGGCAGCATGATGCCAGGAAATCTTGGGCTAGGCTTATATAGGCTCCAAGGCCGTTAGCCTAGTACATGCCTATGAACCTATATTTATGCAGACTGGACAAAACCTCTTGACAAACACCCAGACAATCTGCCAAAAAAAGTACAGCAGACAGGTATGGCCACACCAGGATAGATATCACATCTCAGGTTTCACAGATACCACAGAAGCAGAAGATCCCCAGCCAGTATATCAACAAGTTATTGGACTATAACTCAGCTGGCTGTAGCCACACCTCCCAACTGGCCTTGTCAGGCAAAAATGTACATTGCTGCCATTATAATATCAGTCTACATATCATGCGACTAGTATTCCTCTGGTAAAGCACTGTGATGATTTGAGGATGTCTGACACTAGGTAATGACACAATACATTGCACTGTCAGAATATAGATATGTCAGAAATTTTCTGCCAAAATAAACCATTACCCCAAAGAAAATCTTCTTTACCTCTGAGAGGTATGTCTGTAGCATACAAAACCCTGGACCAGAGTACATTTATCTCTAGGATGGAGTTCCACTCTAACTATACAAGGTCACACTGGGCATCATCCTACATTTAGGGAATCACAGGACATGTTGGAACCTACATTGGACTATATGATTATATTCTCTAGATATTTCTGTGCATGCAGACAGCTATATACATCTTAACTGTTCCTACACATGCACATCAGACAAGATTACCCCCAGCTAGCTGTAGGTAGCCCATATGTGATATATCTGCATCTGTTGTGTGTGACACACATGCAGACATATATGGCCAACAGATAACTATATATGTCAAGCATACACACACATAGATGTGGGGAAGTGAGAGACAGACAGTGATAGAGAGACACAGGAGGACAGACACAGCAGTGTGGGTCACGCACATGGGTACCATGAATGGCATACAGTGATGTCCTGCTGTGGACAGTGGCATACTGGAGTTAAACAGTGGCATATTCAAGCATAAAAGGTGAGCCCCATTGTGTAATAGTCCTGACACTGGGGTGTTAATATCACATCACCTTCGTGTGTGTGTGTGTGTGTGTCTGTAGGTTTAAGTATTTGCAGACTGTTCCCACTCAGTACCCTTCAAATTGCCCAGCTGCACAAGATCTGTTGTCATTCACCTTAGATGTACCATTGGACACATGCTACCCCTATAAGCTCTGTAGCATGTGCGATAACTGCATAACACTGTAGTACAAGTAACTAGATAGGTAGGAGTTCTGAATAAAATACTTGCAACCGTGTGTGCGTGTGTGTGTGTGTGTGTGTGTGTGTGTGTGTGTGTGTGTGTGTGTGTGTGTGTGTGTGTGTGTGTGAGAGACAGCTGTGTGTGCAAGTCTGAGGAATTTGTTTGTTAGTTTTGTAGGTGAAACAGTTTTATGCCATTTCCACCCACAACACTTCCCACTGTCCCACTTTATCAGTCCAGATGATGTCATTCCCTTTATCAGTAACTTTGGCCAGCTGTCAGCCCATTCAGCTTAGTAGTGCGTGCAATAAATGTCTAACACTGTAGTAGAAATAACTAGTTAGACAGGGGTTCTACCCCCTTATCGGGTAAATGTGTGCGTGTAAGTGTGTATGTTTGTAGGAAGAAGTATTTTGATATGTTTCCCACCCACTGCCCTACTTTATCAGTCCTGCTGATGTCATTCCCCATAGCAGTACCTTTGGTCAGTTATCAGCTCAGTAAACTCTGTAGTACATGCGATAACTGTGTAACACTGTAGTACAAATAGCTAGTTAGGTAGTGGTTCTTGTCTCACATCTGGCAAGCGTGCGTGTATAAGTGTGCCTGTTTGTAGGACAAAGTATTTTGATAATTTTAACACCCACTGCCCTACTCTATCAGTCCTGATGATGTCATTCATCTTATAGTTTCATAAGTGTGTAATAGGCTAATGGCCCAGGAGCCTTTACACGCCTAGCCTATAGAAGGACCCTGCCACTGTACCACCCAGTGTTACTTCCCAGTGCCTGTATCAAGTATAGCCACTGCAGTGATCCTTAGGTTGAACTGTCTATTACCCATCCACTCATCAAGATTTCCATGAAACAGGGTCAGCTAGGTGCTCTGCATGACATGTATGGAAAGTGTATTCCAGGGCATGTGCAGTCTCTTGGTGAGGGACCTGCCCCATCAGCATGTTGTGTCGATTGTGGTAATGAGGTAGAAGTCTCTGAATGTGAGGTGTGGAGGCATTGGGATGTCTTCATAGGTAGCATTTCCAAAAGAGCTGGATCAGACATGGCTTTGTAAGTCAAGCACAGATAGCCTCTAAGTAGGTGATATGACATAGAGAATAGCTGGAGTCCTCTGAGTCTGTCTGTGTAGGACATGTGTTTAATGCATAAGAACCTCTTTGTGAGGTACTTATGTGGCCTCTCCAGCTGTTGCAGGTGTCTAGTGAGGTACATGTGAAATGGGCCATAATACTTGATGAGTAGTCTAATGAGGGGAAGAGTAGACAGAGATGATTACCTCTGTCTTCCTGGATGCAAAATCCCTGATAATGCAATGTGCCACATATAAGGGATTCCTGATCACAGTGGCTATGTGGTGTTTGAAGGTGAAGTTGCTGTCAACCTGTGTCCCCACATCTCTAATAATGCTGGAGGTGTTCATTGGGCTCCCATCAATGTGGTACTTACTGGGAACTGAGTATTTTACCAAAGGGGATGAGGATGCATTTTGTGGTGTTAAGCTTCTGGCCATGGCTTCCATGCCACTCATTGGCTCAGTGAGGCTTTTCTGTAGGATGTCTGCATCACTTGTGGCATTAATGATGGCTCCCAGCATGCATTCCTCTGTGAACTTGGTCATCCAGAGTTCCTCTGTGTTGAGCTGGACTCCTGAAAAGTAGATGCTGGACAGGGGACTACCCAGTACTGATCCCTGTGGGACTCCACTCATAACTGCTTGGCAGTCTGACTTGAGTTTGCCACTTTCACATTGTGTGTTCTGTGAACCAATTTGCAGCACACCTACTGATATAGGGGTTGATGCCTAGTTTGGTGGGTTTATCAATAATTCCTGACTGAGGAATGGTATCAAAAGCCTTGGCCAGATCGAGGTAGGCTGTATGCAGTGCCTTACCACCATACACAGCTCTGGTGACTCACTCAAAGAAGTCAACCAGGTTGAGCAGGCATGATCCAGCATTGACAAAACCAAACTGTGTGGGGTCCAGAGTTAGGAAATTACCTATATCTTTGTCAATCAGGTCCCTGATGATGCGGTCTGTACCTGTACATTGTAGGCTTTACAGGCTAATGGGCCAATAATCCCCAGGGTCTGTAGTTGCTACCCCTTTATGGAGAGGAATGACTGTAGCAATGTGCCATTTTGGAGTGACAAAGCCTGAGGTGAGGTTGTGACTGAACAGGGCACACAGATGTGGTGCCAGGTCTTTTTGTACATCATGTAGAACACAGACACAGATATATAGTTTGGGTCCCATGGACGCTGTATTCTTGCTTGTGGATAATGCAGGTCTAACCTGGGCTGCAGTAATGCTGGGTGTCTGGCATTATATGCCATTGTGATTGTTGCCTTGGGGAGAGAGAGGGGTAAAGCTGGCACTGAATGTGTTGGCAAGACTGTTGCCAACATCTGTTGGCTCAGGATAGGAGTTAGCATTGTGCAGTAACTCACAACACTTGTGGATATTGCTGTGAAGGTTGTTGGTATACCTATCAAAGGCTTTTGTGATTGTTGTCAGTGTCTGCTGCAATTCTGCCTTCATAGCTGGCTGTAGATGATTCCATGAGGGATCTCAAGTTGTTGTTGAGGCTAATAAGGGAGTTTACCAGTCTTGGGACACCACCTTTTTCTGCAACAGTGTCTTCCTTCTGTTGTACACTTTAATGGCAGGGGACCATAACATTGGCTTCCATTGTTTGGAGGACAGTGTCTTGGTTCTGTTGGCTATGGCTAGTACCATGCATTCATGTACATGTTTGTACAGTACATTTGTGTATGAGACAACAGTCATGCAGCTATTTCCATTGGCATGGGTGCAGTGAAATCATCCACCCCTGTTTTTATGACTCCAAAGTCAGCTTTGGAGAGTTTTTTTTCAAGGTCGTTACCTTTGTGGGGGGGTGTGTGTGGGTGAGATGTGGATTGCCATGGTGATTACATCATGTTTGGATATGACCAGGTAGGGATTGAATACTGTTGTCGAGCAATGGCCCCATATGTAACTAAGCAACACAGGTCAAGGTTGTTGCATCCTCTACTGAGGGTCAGTATGAGCCGGTCCAGGTAATTGGACCTGATGAATTTCAGGAAGCGTTGGGCCAGTCTATTGGTGCTTGACTACTTTTCCTAGTTGATGGAGGAGTACTTGAAGTCTCCTACTATGTCAGTGCTGGGTTAGACCTTGATAGATGCCATGGTGTTGAGGAATGTGGATTGACAGTCTAGGGACATGGATGTGGACCCATAGCAGGCTATGACCTGGATTGCACTATTACCCAAATTCAGTTGTACCTGAAGTATCTCAGATGCATTATGCTGAGATACTAGTCTGGATGTGTGCATATCTGTTATGAATATGGAGACACCCCCACCTGTGGAGCTGTAGTCCATGTTTTGGGGCTGAGAGCTGTTGAATGCATCATAGCCTGTTAGTGCAGGGCTGCTGTCTGCTGCTGTAAACCAGCTCTCCGTTACAGCACAACTGTCAATGTTCTCCATTTTGAGGAGTGCTTTGAGTGACTGCATCTTGAGAGTTAGTTGTCTATTGTTGAGCAACATGACCCTCTGATTGCATTCATATCTAGCTGTTACAGTGGTAATGTGATTTGGAACACTGCCTAAGAAGGCACTATAGTGGTGGCAAGAGACTTAGCCAGTACCTGGAAACCCAGGGGTGACAGATGCAGGCCATCTCTGGCAAGGCATTGAGGTTTGTTAATCATGTTATCATAAACAGAGAGAGACTGGATCCCCTGAGAATGACAAACAACATGTAAGCCAATGCTGAAGTCAGTCATTTGTTGATAGTACTGCAGCATCATTCTGGGTGATGGTAGTATACTGCTCAGGGCTACTGTCATACCTGCCAGGACAGCATAATCTGAGAGCTCAACCATGTTTTTTATCATGTAGTCCAGGGAGGTGTGCCTCAGGTCATTCACACCTGCATGGATGATGACAGAGTGATATTTGTAGCTGTTGTAGAGTGACCTGACTGGGTGTGTCATCTGTTGGATGCTGACATGTGATAGACAGCTGTCTGTTACCTTCTCCATAATCAACCTAGTGAGATGGACATCTGTGTGCCTCAGTACTGAGTGACCCATGATTATTGTATTGGGCAAGGTGGTTAGCCTTAGGGGCTTAGGTTGAGGGGCACACTGTGTAGGTGACATATGTCTCCTTTGGCATGTGCTGTGTTGTAGTTGAGAAGTTGTTGCGGTGGCCGAGTGGCTGTCTGTCTTGCTGGTCTGTACTGGTGGTGTCAATGTCCATTGAGTGCCTCTGTGAAGGTGGGTGTGTGGTTTGTGAGTGTATGTCAGGGCTGTGATAGTGGGTGTTGTGGCAAGTTATGTATTCCACATGGTTTGGTGCAGGTGCTGACCTTATCCTCTTGACCAGCTAGTCCAGTCTTCACTGGAGAGTGCATATTTCCAAATTTGGTGATATAGGGGTAACTCTCACAAGTCTGAGTGTTTGGAGTTTAGAAGAGGGGTGTGTCTGTGTACATGAGGCAGTTGCAACAGTGCCTCAGAATGGCCAAGTCCACCAGGTTAATGGGTGAAAGCACAGAAAACTGCATTTCAGTCATGCCAGGAGGGGTGGCCATGACTACTAAGTACTGGGGCTAATTTTGTGAGGAACGATTACTGCTGATGGCTTCCAGGTGTGCTACACATATTGATACAATAACCTGTTGACGTGCAAAGCTATTATGCTAGTTGAAGTGCAAGAGAGAAAGAACTAGTAAGACCTAAGGGAAAAACTGAAGGCAGACTTTCTTCCACCAGTGCTACTTTACCTCAGCTGTGCAGTTATCAGCAGCTAGTTGATAGTCTAGTAAGCTATGTAGCACATGTGGTATCTGTATAACACTGTAATACAAATAACTAGATAGGCAGGAGTTCTAATCCCAATACTGGCACGTATGTGTGTGAGAAAATCATATACTGTGTGTGTTATACCATTTTGAGTTGTGTACCACCCTTTACATTTCCCTCATCCTAATTTACTAGTCCTGTTAATGTCATTCACCTTAGAAGTTTGGCTGATACCATTTTGATTGGTGTACCATCCACACCTGTTACCTCCCGATGGCATTACTTTATATAGTGTCGTAACAGCATCTGCCTCATATGCAGCATGTTAAACCATTGTGCAGGCTATACCAGTCATCTGTACAGATGTCTATGGAATATCCAGATGTTTAGATTCATGGGTTCATAGATGTGTACTAGGATAATGTCCCTGGAGCCTTTACAAGCCTAGCCCATAGGGTTACGCTGGCATCATGCCACCCGACATTAGTTCCCAGTGCCTCTGTTGAGTAGAGCCACTGGAGTGACCCCTGAGGTGAGTTTTCTATTTCCCATCCATTCAGCAAGATTTCTCTTAAAGAGGGCCAGTGAGGTGCTCTGTTTGACGTGTATGGGAAGTCTATTCACAGTATGGGCATTCTCTGAGTTATGAACCTGTCCCTCCAGCATGTTCTGTTGATTGTGGTAATGCGGTTGAGGTCTGTGGAGTGTGTGGTGTGGAGGGATTGGAATTTCTTTAGATGCAGCATTTCTAACAGAGCTGGGTCAAACATAGCTTTGTAAGTCAAGAAGAGATCACCTCTAAGTAGGTGATATGAGTCAGAGAATAATTGGAGTTGTTTGAGTCTGTTCATATAGTGCACTTAATGCCTAGGATCATCCATTGTAAGGTACTTGTGTGGTCTCCCCAGTTGTTGCAGGTGTCTAGTGAGGTACATGCCAAATGGGGCATTGTACTCAATGACTGGTCTAATGAGGGAAGAGTAGATGGAGACAATGAACTCTTTCTTCCTGGATGCAAAACCCTTAGTAATGAGATGTACCACATAGAAGGACTTTCTGACCACAGTGGCAATGTAGTGGTCAAAAGGGAGGTTGCTGGTAATCTGTGTTCCCAGATCTGTTATAATACCTTCTGTGTTCCATGGACTATCATCGATGTGGTAATTTAATGGAACTGAGTTTTTCCCAAAGGGGATGATAACACATTTTTTTGGCATTGAGCCATGGCCAAGGTTCTGACACCAGTCATTGGTCTCAGTGAGGCCTTTCTGCAGGATGTCAACATCACTTGGGGAGTTAATAATAGCTCCCAACTTGCAATCGTGTACAAACGTTGTCAACCAGAGTCTCTTTGTGTTGGCCTGGACTTAAGTAGATACCAAACAGGAGAGGACCTAGGACCGAACCCTGTGGGACCCACTCATGACTGGTTGGTAATCTGACTTGGAGTCAGCTACTTTCACAGTGTGAGTTCTATCTGTGAGGCAGTTTGCAACCCGCAGTTGCAAATGGGTTGATGCCTAGCTTAGTGGTTTTTCTATGATTCCTGCATGGGGAATGGTATCAAAGGCCTTGGCCAGATCAAGGTAGGCTGTATGAACCACCTTGCCATCATATACAGCTCTGGTGACTAACTCAAATAAGTCAACCAGGTTGACCAACCATGCTCTACCCTTCATAAAACCGAATTGTGTGGGATCCAGAGTTTGGAGATTCCCTCTATCCTTGTTTATTAGGTCCATGATGATGCATTCCATAACTTTGCATATCAGACTTGTCAGGCTAATGGGGTGATAGTTCCCAGGGTCTGTAGTTGCTCCTCCTTTGTGGAGAGGGTTGACTGTAGCAGTGCACCATTTGGTAGGGACAAAGCCAAAGGTGAGGCTGTGATTGAACAGGGCACACACGTGTGGTTCCAGTTCACTTTGTAGTTCATTTAGAACACAGCCAGGGATATTGTCAGGTCCCATAGAAGCTGTATTCTTGGCCTTGGACAATGCTGTTTTAACCTGTGCAGCAGTAATACTGGGTACCTGGCAATCTACTGGCATTGTGATTGGTCCTTTGGTGGGGGAGAGAAGGGTAAAGTTGGCACTGAATCGGTCAACCAGTATATTGGCAATATCTGTTGGATTGGCATGGGAGGTACTATTGTACAGTAGCTCAGAGAAAATCTGGATATTGCCATAGAGAATCTTTACATAACTATAGAAGGCCTTGTAGTTGTCTTTATATCTGCTGCAATTCTGTTTTCATAGCAAGCTGTAAAGGATTTGGTGAGGGATCTCAACCATTTGTTGAGGCTGATAAGAGAGTTTTTCTAGTCTTGGGACTTCACCTTATTCTGCATCAGTTTTATTTTCTGTTGTAGAATTTGTTTATGGCAGGGGACTACCAGATTGGCTTCCTTTTTTGGTGGAGAGTATGTCGGTTCTATTGGGCATGGTGAAATCCATGCATTTGTGTACGCGTTCGTACAGTGCATTGGTGTATGATCCGGTGATCATGCAACTATTCTCCATTTGCATGAGTGCCATGAAGTCAGACACCTCTGTTTTAGGAGCCCAAGGTTAGCTTTGGAGAAGTTTTCCATGGTGGTTACCTTTGCAGGGGTGGGAGGGATGGGAATTTCCAAGGTGATTAGTTTGTGTTTGGATCCGGTCAGGGAGGAGTTGACTATTGGTGTAGAGCAACGGTTGCCCATGTTAGTAATGTCCAGGTCAGGGATGTTGGTACCTCTAGTTGGGGTATGAACAAGCTGGTCCAGGGCATTGGAATTAATAAATTCCAGGGAACACTGGGCAAGTGTATTGCAACATGAGTAGTTTTTCCACTTAATGAAGGGGTAGTTGAAGTTGCCCAGTATGAGAGTGTTAGGTTGGACCCTAATATTCTCCAGGGTGCTTAGGAACATGGAGTATGGGTATTGGGACTTAGTTGGGGACCTATAGCAAGCTATAATCTGAATCGCTGTCTTAACCAATGTTAGCTGCACCTGAAGTATCTCTGATGCATTATGTTGGGCTACCAGTCTGGAGGTGTGCACATCCTTTACAAATATGGAAAAACCACTGCCTTTGGAGCTTCTGTCCATGTTCTTGGGCCAAAAGGTGTGGAATGAGTTATATCCTGGTACTGCAGGGGTGCTTTCTGCTGCTTTGAACCAGGTCTCTGTTACAGCACAAATGTCGATGTTCTCCATTTTAAAAGCTGCTTCGAGTGAGTGTATTTTGAGATTTACACTTCTATCATTGAACAGCATCACCCTCAGATTACATTTGTTTATCGCTGTCATGGTGGTAGTTTGGTCTTTGGAGCATAGCCTATAAAGGCACTATAGGGGTGGCTAGAGCCTTGGCCAGTATCCAGAATCCCATGGTTGACAGATGCAGGCCATCTCTGGCAAAGCATCGAAGTCTGTCAATCATGTCATCCCAGGAAGACAGACACTGTATCCCCTTGGAATGACACCAGAAACTTAGCCAATTGTTGAAAATCAGTTACTGCTTGTACTATGGTATCATTCTGGGTGATGGTAGGATCTTGCTCAGGGCTAGGGTCATACCCACCTGGGCTACATAATCCAAGAGCTACTCCATGTCTCTTTTCATGTAGTCCAGGGAGGTATGTCTCAGGTCATTCACACCCAAATGTACAATGACAGAGTCATATTTGTACCTATTTTTGAGGGACCTGGATGCATGCATTATGTGGCGGATCCTGGCACCTGACAGGCAGCTGACTGTTACTATCTCCTTATTCAACCTAGTGAGTGGGACAACAGTGTGCCTCACTATCGAGTCACCTATGACTAGTGTGTTGGGTATGCTGTTTTGCCGTAGGGGCTTTGTTTGAGTGGAACACTGTTTAGGATAGTTTTGTGCCTTGTGATTGGTGTTGTTTTGTGGTGGCTGAGTGTGTTTCTGCCTTGGAGGTCTCTGCTGTTTGGGTAGATTTATAATGAGAGCCTCCGCGAAGGTGGGTGTTTGGTTTGTATTTTTATGTGAAGGCAGTGCTTGTGTGTGTTTTGGAGGGCTATGTGTTCCATGTGGTGTCGTGCAACTGTTGACCTTCTCCTCTTGACCAGCTATTCTAGTCTTGGCTGGAGAGTCTGTGGCTTCCAATTTGGATATATAAGTGCATCTCTCACAAGTCTCAGTGTTGGGAGGTAAGAGGAGAGGGCTGTCAGTGTACATGAGGCAGTTGCTACATTGCCTCATGATGCCTAAGTTCACCAGGTTAACAGGAGAAACCACAAGGAACTGACTTTAGACATGCCTGGAGGTGTGGGCATTAATAATAAACACTAGAGCTGTTTTCTTGTAGAACATTTAGTGCTGGTAGCATTTTTGTGTGCTACAATAATTGCTACAAGAATACTGGTAAAGTGGTATACTAATAAGCTCGAAAAAGTGCAGGAGAGGAGAAAACTAGCAAATCTAAGTTAACAATTGAAGATCAGATGTTTTGGCACTGCTCAGATGCTTACAAACAGTCCTGGATACATCAAACCTGCATCTGGACCAGACTAGTTATAGGAAGGGCAGGAAGCAAGCTTAGGCCTTTTTTTTAGGTTCATAGGTTCATAGATAGGTACTAGGCTATCGGTCCTAGGGCCCATACAAGCCTAGCCAAAAAATGCACCCTGGCCTTTGCCACCCAAGAAAATTATTTTCCTGTGCCCCTGTCGAGCAGAGCCACAGAATTTCCCATTTCCCATCCAATCATCAAGATTTTTCTTGAAGAGCGCTAATGAGGAGCTCTGTTTGACATAGATAGGTAGTCTGTTCCAGAGTATGGGAAGTCTCTGGGACAGGAATCTATCCCTCCAGCATGTTCTGTTTATTGTGGTGACAAGGTTTAGGTCCCTAGAGCATGTAGCTCAGAGGGATTGGGATTTCTTTAAGTGGAGCATGTCCAACAGCTCTGGGTTTGACATAGCTTTGTATGTTAGGCAGAGATCGCCCCTGAGTAGGCAATATGCGATGGAGTAAAGCTGTAGTTTTTTGAGATGGTATGCATAGGGCATCTGTTTGAGGCCAGTAATCCTCTTTGTGAGGTATTTCTGTGGTCTTTCCAGTTGTTGTAGATGTCTTGTGAGGTACATACCAAAAGGGGCGTTGTACTCTATAATGGGTCTAATGAGTGATGAGTAGAGGGGAACAATGACCTCTTTTTTTCTGGATGAGAATCCTTTTGTGATTTTTTTGGCAAACTATATCTGGTCTGTGTCCCTTAACAATGCCCATGCATGTGATATTGTTGCCATATTGGCCACAGTGAGGGTACTGACACACATCAGCATTATGCATCATAGCCACCTAAAACATCATGCTGATACAACGTCTGCTACACTATCACTTGTCCAGGCTTGTAGGAGCACTACATGACTCCACATCCTATGTCTGGTGGGTTATCTCACCATCCATGGAGGCATTCAGAACATTATGTTTTGTAAGAGGTAGTGTGTTATGTCCCATGCACATAATCTATGTGGGGCATGTCATGTGTATATAGTAGTAAAGTACATAATGGTGGAAATGTAGGTTTACTTATATGTGTATTGCCAACTGTGTTTATGTTACTGTGTGCACATCCCATGTGTCAGTTCTTACTGTGTTTATGCAAAGGATATACCAGTTTATTTCCATGTTCCACCCAGTGGACTCAGGAATACATACCACAGACCTGTCATACACAGTATCATGCATTCCCTCTTCAACTGCACCAGGGTTGAGTGTATGGTAAAGAAATGGCAGGGCCAACAGGTGTTGACAGGTGAATCTATTGCAATTAATGTAATGGCTATGCTTGTGAGGGACCTGATGACAGTACTGCAGTAACTTGTTCTGGATATATAAGCCTGTGGTAGTACACAACACTCAGCTGACATGTTTGAAGACTACCTGTCTGTGACAAGGGGTATGTATGCAAGGTCACACTGTCTGACAACAGTGTCTGTCGCACACTGTTGCATGCATACACACCTGGTACATGTTCATATAAAGCTGTACCTTGCCTATGACACAATTGGTGTATTCCCAGTCTGTCATACTCCCTCTTGGGGATGTCTGCAGGGCCACAGCTTGCAGACACACAGACACCTGAAACACTAACAGAATAGAGCATGTCAGACTACATTCAGTCAATGGCACTAACAGCATTAATGCCTCCTGGCTAATACAGTACATACACCTGTATGTGTACCCATAACAAATGCAACTAGATAGCACCTTACATAGTACTACATAGCTACACTGTACTATATTCACCCTGTGCATCAGACCCATGTTAGCATGTCCTTGCATCGATGGTATGAATGACAGGGATGTGACACAGGTATCATCATATGCACAGGGTGTAGTGTGAGTTTGCCAGAGGCCTAGGCTGGGCCATACAGTTGACATCATGTGTGTGTGTTTGGAGGGGTATCCAATAGATGGGCTGTGCAGAGGTACTGTGTGTGTCTGGAGGTGACTTGCCTGTGATACAGATGTGTGTGTGTGTGTGTGTGTGTGTGTGTGTGTGTGTGTGTGTGTGTGTATGAACACAGTCATGCCATGTGGCTGGCCTACACAGAGGTACATCAGACAGCAGTGTACCATACATGGCAGGTTGCCCAGGTCACCGTCTCTAGGCACGGACATGGGAACTGGTCCTGCCAGGGGTATCACTGCCACCACCAAGCCCAACGCTAGATGCAGTACTCCTTCCTGATGGTGACTGCTGTCTGCTGGATCTGTGCCTCTGATAGGACTTGGTAGGACCATGAGTCCATGGCCTGCTCCGGTGTGATGTGGACAGCAACCCCCCTTCAGCAGTGCTGGTGTCACTGCCACTAAGGGAGTGTAAAGGTGCATGACCCCATAGACTCTCAGCTGTTCTTGCTTATGACCTACGTCCACATGGCCAATGTTTATCTCCCACCACATGCTTTAGCACAGACATGCCACAGTTGTGGATTGCCAAGGTCTCACTCCACCATCTATTCATGACCTCAGTATTTTGACATGTGGCCTCAACAAGGTCATGTATGTCACTACGTAAATCAGGGAGAGTTGCATCCACCACCCTGAGTATTTGTGTGTTGTGGCATTCACTATGTGCCTGTGCATCCATAACAGCCCAGAACATGATTCTGGTGACTCCTTCTGTGGCACTTGCAACAGTTGCCCAATGCTCAGCATTCCTCCTGCAAGCACTCCTGTCCATCTGCATGTCTGGGACCTTGCCTGCACTCTGGCTATGGCCAGAGTCTAAACTCATACCTGCCATAGTCACCAGACTAGCCTGTTCAATGCCACCACCTGCCAATTATCCATCATCTGTGGCCACTTGTGATGGGGTATGTGTGGGCATTGTCACTTTGTGTGGGGATGGTCTGGACAGGAGTGGGATGCCAACCAATGGCACAGATTTAGCCCTTGACAACCCCACCTGTACCTCACTGTTCCTATCATCATTGTCAGAGTTTGCAGAGATAATGAAATACGTTTCCAAAAGGGGGAGACCCCAAACCCCATTGCTAACTGTGAGGGGAAAGCAACATATGTACATTAATACCTGCATTTTGACATTGGCTGGTACACACACACACACACACACACACACACACACACACACACACACACACACACACACACACACACACACACACACACACTTACAGGTGAGGTGGCACAAATCTGTTACACAGACCACACATTGCCCAAATGGTGACATACATGAATCACGGCCCTCACCATCATGCATTGCAGACAGTTTTGCTACATGTAATTAACAATATAAAGCTCTGGGATACGTGATTAGTGTTAGTATGTGATGACCGTTCACCAGCACACACTGCACCCATGAACACATCATTGCTGTTCACCTGTATAACATGGTGGCAAGTACTACAGCACATACCTCACAACTGTACAGATCCTCACAGGATGTGCAGAATTCTGGATCATATGTTTGCTCTATTTCTCATAACCACTGTGTTTCTCTGATACATAAGTGGGATGACCTTTAGGAGTGACAACACTGATTAATGGCACACATTTGAGGGCCAGATCTCCAAACAAGCAGTGAATGGTCATACAATTCCTGTTACATCACCAACCTTGTAAGCTTACAGTGGATATGATTAAGTGTAGACAACCCTGTTAACATGCCATGTTCTTGTAATATACAAGATGAGACTGCAGTAATACATTCAAATATGTTATCCACCGTTCATGTGACATATGATCTGTGCAATCCAATCGATAAACACATGTGCTACATGTAAAGTATAATGACTGCAATATGTACAATATGGTGATTGCATAATTGTGCACACCCTTAAAATGATACTTCGTTGAAGCTCCATGTAAGTGACTTACAGCATTCACTCTTCTTGTAAAGGTGTTTATCAGCATTGCATATCTTGACTTGGCATTATTTGGCCACTCTTCCATACAAAGGTCTCCCAACTATGTCAGATTGCATGGGCAGCTCATGTGCACACCCCTAATCAGGTCACACTGGTGTTTTACTATCTGGTGTAGGTGTAGACTCTCGCTGGGCCAATCCATAACCATGAGTGTGTTCAGGTGAAGCCATTCTTAGGTACCTTTGGATGTATGCTTCAGGTCATTTTTATGTTGAAGGCTGACACACCTCCCCATCGTCAGCATTCTTGCAGACTCCTGATGGATTTGGGGCAGATGTGGGTGTTATTTGGAAATGGCTGGAATTCCCACCACCATAGCTACAGACCCTATTCTGGCTTTGGAACAGCATTCCAACAGCAGGCCACTGCCACCAGTATGAGTCACCATGGGGATGTTGGTTTTCAGGTTAAGAAAGGTGTTAGTTGTGCACCACACATACCTTTTGTATGGCTTTGGCCATTACACCATGACAAATTTTCACACATGCCTTTGAGAGACGTGATGTGCTCTATTGCAATTTGTATCCACTCCTGGATGTTTTCTGGTGTGGGGAAATGTTTCCATCTTCTCACCCGATCCCATGGGCCAGACGTATGCAGAATATGAGAGAGTGTTCACAGAGGTAGTAAACAACACCAGTACTAGCAAGCGATTCCTGAAACTCCCTCAGTGTTGCTGCATGTCTCCTGGCAGCCTTCCTGACCAGGTCTTGACATGTCTTGTCATCATTTTTGGAGGGACGTCAAATTCTTTTCAACAGCACTCTTGTCCCATATTCAGTCCACCTTTTGACAACTGTCTCTACTGTGTTCCATGGTGTATGCAATGCTGTGGTAATGTTGTTGTACCCTACTCTTGACTGATACCTTTCAAATAAGAGATCCATTTGCTGCTCTGTCAGCTGTCTGCAAACCTTGGCTTTTGCTGTTGCAGGCAACTTAGCAAATGTCATGATTATCCCACTTGGACAGCAGATTTTATTTAGTGTTATTCAGAGCGCCTTTACTTGATGGCAGGTATGAACCCAAGCAGACTGTATGCTGTCAGTAAATAACAAGTTGCTGCAATAACATATTATTTGAAGGGTGTACACACATATGCATCCAGCTTATTGTCAGGTCTGTATACTCCGTATTTGGTGCCCAAAAGATTGATTGGTTTTACAGGTGAATTGTTCATATCATAGGTCACATCACAGTTTGGAAAATGTGTGGACTGACATATTGTGGTCTCAATTTGTATATATATATATATATATATATATATATATATATATATATATATATATATATATATATATATATACATAAAACAACATCTGGCATCTTAACAGGGGTGTGTACACTGTTTATATCTACTATATGACAGTAATGTTTCACACATGTCCCTACCTTAGGCCGTTTGTCTCCCCATTTTCTTGGTCTCTGTCCAGAAGTCTTGCACTGACAGGTTGTGAGGTATGCTAAAGGGATGTTACATTTTCATCAGATAGGCCCCTGTGCTGACCACTGTGATGCAATGCAGTTAACCCCAACACAAGTGAACATGCACATAAAGCAATATGGCTATGAGTGACAGTTGTGTGCATGGTACATTGCATGGCCTTCACATGCCTGGGGTATTGGCAAACCACAACAGAACAATTGCATACTCACCAGCTGCAGGCTGTCGTCCCACATGCAGACCGGAGGGACCTAGGTAGTTGTGGGAGGGAAGTATTTTCAGCAGACCCACATGGGGCACTGGTACAGGATGGATGCAGCATGTCTGCACATTTACAGTACAACCACCAATACTACACAATTTGCTGTCCTTCACCATAGATGTGCACGTCTGTGCATTAGGAAACCCCATCCACAATGGCAATCTGACTTGACACATGCACGTAGATACTCTACAGTTACAAGTATGCCTGTTACACTAGTCTAGTAATCTACAATGGGGCCTTACCTGCACACTCCTTGTCCATTGTCTGGATGCCACCCACTGCCAGTATGTGGGGGGATCTGTACTTTGATGTTGTACTGGGATGGGTGCTCTAAGGTACCCAAAGAACTCCCTGGTGGTTATCAGTAGGGCTTCATGGCCAGGCCCATACCTGTGGCTGTGTGGTCCCTGGCCACTACAGCAGTCCTTTGCCAGGCATGGTGTATGAGGTCACTTTCACGATGCTGGACCTACTCATATGTACATGCGTGCAGGCTGACATCATTTACCCTGTTAACAAGGTCATTCCACATGCTGATCCTCTCCTGCTGATGTTGCTTGCTCCAGCCAACCATTATGGCCTGGTTCTATGATTATATTTGTCTCAGCCACTGAGAAAGTGGACTTTTGCCAATGCAACATTGCACCTAGAATATATAAAAAAGGGAGACATGTCACAGGACCTCATACATTTGGCAACAATATGTACAGAACCTGCACAGCTACATTGCATACCAGTAACCACCACTCACAATCACACCAAACCCCTGTAATGTATCAGCACTGTATCTGCTTGCATTGCACTTCGGGTCTTGGAGTGTCATATTCCCTCCAATGAGGGCTAGTTAATTCCGTAATTCTATACTTCTCATTCATGTCTGTGTAGAGGGATGACATTGGCCATCTTCCATGTAGATGGGGTATGGATGGTGTCAATGCTTGGTGTGACTACAGTGTGTAATGGAGCTGGGAGAACATGCCTGAGTTCATGTAGGATGCAGACAGGGATAGTATCAGGTTCCATGGATATTTATGTTTGTTGCCTTTCAGTAGGCATTATGTACCTGCTCACTGGTAATGAGGGGAGAGGTGTGGGTGCTGTGCATATCCACCTATAGTGATTCTGAGCCAGGGGGTGGTGTTTTCCCTAAACCTATCTGCAGCAGGTTGGCTATAGCTATGTTGTGTGTGTATGTGGTCTGACTGGCCACTATTACAGGGTGGGTTGGTTTGTTGCCTCAGAGATTGCAGACATATGTGAAAATGACCTTATATTTGGCCTTGGTGGATGTGTCCAATTTATACTCATAGTTAGCCTTACAGTACTCCACCTGTGGTCTTATATGCTTGTTCGGACAAAGGCTGACTTGATGCCAAGTTGGTGCATGCTCCAGATTTGCCCTGTACAGCCAATATAGGGACCAAGTCTGTGGTTTATGTATTGCTGCTGTCCACCACAGGTGTTCAGCCTACCTTGAGGGGGTTGATGTTGTCTTATCGGGTATTGCTGAGGCCATAAATCTATGTAGGTGACCACATAGTATTGTGTTGTGGGCCTGAACACAGCTGTTAGTTCCAACATATGGGATGCTCTTCATATGGGCCTTGGCCATTTCCCTTGCCTATGCAGGGGGACATTACAGAGGTGTGGGGACTACAGCTTCACAGACAGTAGATGGAAATACCTCACAGGACAGGACAAGTGGAGACAGCCCAACAACATGGGGGACAAAGCTCCAGATTTTGGTAAAGGTTGTATATCATTAGTGCTTTTATACACATGTAGGGCTGTTACATTGACAGGGTTTGTCTGGACATGCATTTACTGGGTGAATTGACATCTGGCAGTGATATGCCTCTGACATACCTCTCAGCTCTCATGTTGTCCACAGACAGGCCAGATGTTTGCCTATTATGCTTGGTCTGTTCCTCGAACAACATCTGTTTTTGTGGGGTTGGTAGGATAATGTGAGGATTGTAGTCAGTAAGTGTTGCCATCCATTGGTGTTCCTGGCATCATATCCTTCAGGGATGTTCTATTACAACAACACATGTAACACCAGCTATTGTTTCAGTTTGTAACACCATTATGTGTGATATGTCCCTCTTTCTAGCCCCCTGTCCCACAAGTATGCCATGCATTGTCCAGATGTCCTGCACTATGAGGTGCAGAGGTATGGTATTTCATTAATTACCAACTGAACTCCAGTTTTCATGCCAATGACCTGGCAGACACCTTGCCATGGTATGCAGCAGTGGCCAAGGTTATGGGTCCACACTCTGCTGATTCTCTGGAAATCTGCACATATGACAGTTATGTATGTCTGGCCATTGTGAACAGACTGCCAAGATTGTGTAGCAGCGTTGTGTGTATACGTGTGTTGGGCTGGGTAGGGAGAGTAGCAGATGTGAGTGCCATACATCCTGTACCTATCTGACTCTGCATGCTGCTACAGCTGCTAGCTGTCTATCAGGTCTGTATGCTTGTGAGGGCTGACTGTGACATGTCCTGTAACACCTCAGGATTCCCATTAAATTGTGACTTGGGGCAGTATATGTAGGGGTAATGTGTGAGTGGCAAACGGTATGTGGTTGCTCACACAGTATTATACTGTCATGTTCAGTTTGCTTACTGGTATGTCACTGCGACTGTGGTGCACTTATTTGGGGGTATGCCCTTGCACACCAGTGTCTGTTTTCCACCAGTGTTACATCCCTGTAGTGCCTGTTATATTTGCTAATGCATGTGTACAGCCCCAGAGCTGGACCTGGGTAGTGTTATGTCTGTCTGATTGTAGTTTGGACATTGCTCGGTAGCTCAGTGTACTTTCCCTAATGTTGTGTTATGTCCACATATTTATAGGATGTCCAGTTGTCTGGCTGATATCTTTGGTCTGGTCCTCATGACTGTTATGCATGTATGACACATCAATGGGATGATGCGGGGATTGAGGTCATCAACTAATGAGAAGCAAGTGAGTCCTGGAATTGTGATATTTCATTCGATATATGTTAGGACATACACTGTTACTACATGAACTTCCTCAGCTTATCTACTGACGTATTTTGGACATATCCCTATTTTCAGGCCTTTGTCCCCCTACTTTGTCAGGCTTGGTCCAGATTCATTGCACTAAGAGGTTCTGAGCATAGCTCACCACTGCCAGAATTTTTCACAGAATGTCCAGATGTTTGGACCATACTTTGTTCAGTTCCACAATGTATTTCTATTTTTCTGGTAAATCACAGTGATGATCTAATGATTTATGTCAGTAAATAAATTACATGACATTTCAGTTTCCATCCTCATATCCTTCAGTGATTGTCTGCTGAAACACACACTGTTGCTGTAACACATTTTCATTTGTAACAGTGATTTTTGCAATATGTCCATATATGTGGCCCATCCCCTCCCCTATTACAGCCTTTGTACAAGTTCCTTGCATGGACAGGTTAGGATGGATGGTTCTGAGGTATAACTGAACTGCATGTTTTATATATATATCTATATAGATAGATAATATATATATATATATATATATAGATAATATATATATATATATATATATTTTTTTTTTCCCTTCCTTTATATTTTTATGTATGTATATCTATATTATGACCATTTCCATATATATGTTTCATTTTATATACATATATATATATATATATGTTTCATCAGACACACACACACACACACACACACACACACACACACATATATATATATATATATATATATATATATATATATTTGTGTGTGTGTGTGTGTGTGTGTGTGTATGTCTATATACAACACACAAAGGGGTCCACAAAGCTTTCTCCCTAATGTTGTACGCCTCTATTGCATGATATGTTTGAAAATGCAGCAGTGGCTCCAGTAGCTCAGATGGTGTAGTGGTTCATTCCTGTGACTCAACACTTGGGACTGCTGCTTACTTTATTAATGTTCAATGACATGAATGCAGGATATGTTTGTTAAAACAGTGCAAATCCCCACAGCTCATATGGTGTAGTGGCATTTTGCTGTGATTGTAGAGGACAGCATCCAGGGTTTGATACTTGGCAGGGCTGACTATTTTGTTGCTGGGCAGAACAAGGTCTGATGGATACAGGCTTATTAAGGCATGTTTAAGCATATTATACTTATAATGTTATATTTAAGCAATAACCCACAGCTGGGTGTGGGTAATGCTGGATTTATGCACTGTTGGTGCGGTTTGGTTACAAGGTTGATGCCCAAGTTACCTAACAAAGCCAGCCATGGATAAATCCAGCATTGCCCACACCCATTCGTGGGTTATTGCTATTATACAATGACATTATTTAAGAAAAACAATGCTTACCTTTCTTATATAATGTCATTGTATCATGCCTCCATGCTGCCCTTCGGCAGTTTTCTGGAATCTGGGGCATTTATGATGTACTGTGCATGCATAAGGGATGTTTTCCCACACTGACGCAGTATATCAGTGCTGTGCAGAGGTAGCAATGGAGATAGGGAGATCTCCATTGCTTTTTTTAACATATTTCAATATGTTATACGAGTTGAAGAACTCGTGTAACATAGTGAGATATATTAAAAAAGCAACAGAGATTTTACTTTCTCTGCTGAAAGGAAGATCTCCACTGCATTTTTTTATGATATCTTGAAATGTTATATGAGTTCTTCAACTCATAACACATAGCGAGATATGTTTAAAAAAGCAACAAAGATCTTCATTTCTACATTGCGATCTCTGTAGACAAAAAAAAAAACAAAAAAAAAACAGGAGATATACAAATGGAAAATGTCCAGGCAATTAATCCTTTTTCCATTAGTATACATATATATATATATATATATATATATATATATATATATATATATATATATATATATATATATATTATATATATATATATATATATATATATAAAAAGTCTCAAAAAGAAATTCCAGCACTCAAAATAATGATTCCAATATCAGATGCTGAAAAACAACCCAAAAAGCACTTGAGAAGTACAAAAGTACTTTAATAGTAAAGTGGAACAAACATTCAGGTTGCTCCTTCATGCAGCCATTCAGCTCAACTGAAAAAACACAGATCGGTGACCGATTTCACCCCCCTGGCGTCATCAGTGTGAAATTACAACAAGGCATCACACCAGCTCATATTTTATGGTGAAAGGAGACCATATGCACAATATGTATATCTTGTAAACAAATGTATACATATATATGTGTGTATACAAAAATAGAAAATGTCATTGAATGTCACTAATAAAAATATACATACATACAAATACATATACCCAATAAAGTGTAAGGCACACTAAATAGAAAAAAATATATATTTTTTAGAAAAATGTTAAAGAAAGTGAAATAACTCTGGAAAAATAAAATAATAAGAACATAAAAGAAAATGAAATCAATTTAAATTACCAGTGATCATTAAGACCAGGTTTATACATAGCCCCAAGTTTAATCATCCACATTCTTTCCTTTTTGTCCAAGATCTGATGTTCAGTTAGATCAGATAGTTTGCTACCTTTAATAGCATCAATACCAACAAAGAGAAAAGAAGCAGTGTTATGATTCCATAAATGTTTATACAGAGTACTTCTAGCACATTTGCAATTAATATCACTCAGGTGCAGTGTAATTCTGCTTTTCAAACTTTTCGAAGTTTGTCCAATATAGAAGGAACCACATTGGCATACTGCCATATATATTACCCATTCTGTATGACAAGTAATGAGATGTTTAATATCAAAAACTCTAGAAGTGTTAACAGAAGTGAAAGATTTGGTATGTGACATCACCTTACAATATACACAATTACCACAGGCATAAGAACCAGTAGGTAAAACATTGTCTGTACCAACTTTAGGCCAATCAATCTGTTTAAACCAGGACAGATGTTCCCCTAAATTCTTACCCCGTCTATAACTATATGAACATCTAGATTCCAAAGGTTGATCAAAAAAAGGATCCGACTTGAATATTTTCCAATGGTTATCAATAATATTACGAATCTTAAAAAAATTAGTACCATAATTAGTTACAAATCTAATATTCTGGTAAGATCTAGGTTTAGATGTTTCAGAAGTATCAATGTCCTGGTTAATGTTGATTGTTTTCAAAAGTTCATGCCTGGAATAAGTTGAAGCCATCAATTTTAATGTATGGATATTGTGTTTATCATAACCCCTTCTAATAAAGCTATCACTCATGTTGTCCAATTCTTTCTCAAAATCTTTTTGTTCATTACATATATGTCTAAGTCTATGAAACTGTGACTTAGGTATATTTCGAGTGATATGTTTTGGGTGACAACTACTAGCCTCTAATATAGCATTCTTAGTAAACTTTTTCCAAAAAAGGCCAGTATTAATAATACCATCAGTTGTTTTAGTCACCTGGACATCCAGAAAATCAATGTTGTTTACTTCAATTCTATCAGTAAATTTTAAACCAAAATTATTGGAGTTAAGATAATTCACAAATTCCTTCCAGCCTTCTAAATTCCCAGACCAGACACCCCAACAATCGTCCAAATAACGATACCACATTAACAAATCTTTCTTGAAAATATTTTTATCTGAATAGATTAATTGCCATTCAAAAAATCCCATATAGAGATCCACATAAATGGGTGCAAATGTGGTACCCATAGCGGTACCCCTCATTTGCAAATAACATTCACTATTGAAGAAAAAAAATGTTATATTCTAATACTAACTTGACCAAAGCAATCAAGAATTTAATGTGGGTACGGCTATACTTCCCATATTGGGTAAGCCAATCTCTAAGGGCTAGTATACCACCATGGTGTGGAATATTTGTATATAATGATTGCACATCTAAAGTGCAAAGAAAAGAATCAGGTTCAACTTGTAAATCATTCATGAGACATAGAAATTCACCTGTATCTTTAAGTCTAGCTCTAACAAGTATAAATAAAGGTTTAAGTTGTTGTTCTAAGTAAACAGACAAATGTTCTGTCAGAGAACCACGTCCTGAGACAATGGGTCTTCCTGGATGATTGTCGATAGTTTTATGAATTTTGGGGAGAATGTAGAATCTCTGGGGTATTGGATTGTCCACTGTCAGCTGTTATGTTCCCATTTTTAACAGCAGTGTGTAAAAACTCATCAATTTTTTTCTTGAAATCCATGGTAGGATCTAAAAGTAATTTATAATAAAATTTAACATCATTCAACTGCTTATATACTTCAGTTAAATAATCTTTTTTGGACCAGATGAGCATTTATCAGCATTACCTATTGTAATATCATGATTATTTTTCAGACGCCCTAATGCCTGCCGTTCTTGTTTTGTTAAATTGTCACCAAACTCCCTGAAAATGGAATTCTGTCCCATATGTAACTCATGTAAGACTAAATCTTCAAAAAGCTTAACACGAGGATGATAAGGTGGTTGAAAAGTAGATTCTCTAAACTGAAAAGAGCTAGAAAAGTTAGCATTTTTGGTAACATTTTCAGTGTCTGGTTTACTACTGAAATAATACTTAAAATTTAGATTTCTACAAAAGTATTTTAAATCAAGACATGCATCATATTCAGAAACAAAACAAAAAGGTACATAGCTAGACCCTTTATTCAGCACACTTTTTTCATAAGGTGTCAGAACATAGTCAGTCAAATTGACTATGAGATCATCCATGTCTGCATGAACATTAACTTCTACATCCTGGTAAGGTCCCTGAATATTTGTTCCAAGTTGCTCTCTGGTTCGCCTGCGATGTTTTCGCCCTCCTCTTCTAAAGGGCCTTGTTTTCCCCTTGATCTTTTATGTAAAGGTGAAAAATGTTCTTCCGAGACTTCTGTCTCAGTATCAGTGCTTGAGGGATTTGAGGAAATATCAGAAGTACTGGAATCAGTATTAAGTTCCATGGTTCTGGTGGGCTTGAGTATAGATCTGCTTCTTTTGCATTTTTGTTTGAAATGTTTGTTCACAGGTTCAGAGAACCTAACAGATCTCTTCATTGATTTCCAAGAATAAACAGTATTATCCTTAACATCGCCCATGTCTCGATTAAATTTCTTGAGCTTTTTACTTTTTATTTCTTTCTCAAAACCATTGACCTCTGTCAAATAATTCTCATACAGCCTGTTATAATCGCCCTGATTATCATGCTGTTGTATTATATCAAGGCAATCATCTAATTTCCCTTCCATTCCCACAAGAATATGTTCATAGTGTTCAATGAGTAATTTGATAAACAATTTAGACGCCGTGTTTTGTTTACAGCGCCATTTTTTCATAAAGTCAAGATCATCTTTCCCAACACCCAGTTCAAGATAAACACGTAAACCACGTGGAGCTACCCCTGCAACCTTATATGCTTTTAAAAGTTTAATGCGCCAAGTAGTTGAACAAAACTTCTTAGTGTGAAGCATTAATTCTTTGAACAAATGTGATAAACGAATAGTCTCACTCACCCCCGTAATGTTATCATTGCTGGAAATGCCATGTTGACCCTGAAAACAGACCAAATCATCCGTATCTTGAAATAAGTTAGTCACAAAAGCACGAAGATTATGTCCATTCACCATGAATGTATAACGTCCCAATACAATGAGTCGAAGAAAAAAGAACTGTAATCCAATCCCAAAAACTGCAACAGCACTACGAATGTAAGCACACCAAAGAAAACAAGTGCACGTCGCCAAAATGGTGCATGGAATAAAATACAAAGTCTCAAAAAAAAATTCCAGCACTCAAAATAATGATTCCAATATCAGATGTTGAAAAACAACCCAAAAAACACTTGAAAAGTACAAAAATACTTTAATAGTAAAGTGGAACAAACATTCAGGTTGCTCCTTCATGCAGCCATTCGGCTCAACTGAAAAAACACAGATCGGTGACCGATTTCGCCCCCTGGCATCATCAGTGTGAAATTACAACAAGGCATCACACCAGCTCATATTTTATGGTGAAAGGAGACCATATGCACAATATATATGTCTTGTAAACAAATGTATACATATATATGTGTGTATACAAAAATAGAAAATGTCATTGAATGTCACTAATATAAATATACATACATACAACTACATATACCCAATAAAATGTAAGGCACACTAAATAGAAAAAATATATATTTATGTTAGTGACATTCAATGACTTCTGATATTGGAATCATTATTTTGAGTGCTGGAATTTCTTTTTCAGACTTTGTATTTTATTCCGTGCACCATTTTGGTGATGTGCACTTGTTTTCTTTGGTGTGCCTATATATATATATATATATATATACACACACACACACACACACACACACACACACACACACACACACACACACACACACACACACACACACAGAGTGTGTTTGTGTGCATGTGCATTAGTATATTAAAAAATATCAAAATTAAAGGCAGTTTTTGGTCATATCTGAAGAGCTGATAAAAGATGAACATTTTTTGTAAAACTCTTTTATGAACCTGATTTAAAGGTTTTTGGTTTTTGACGGATCTTATTTTCCTGATTTAATAAGCCAGCCTTTAGAAACTGTATTCCTGATGTCCTGGTGAATAGAAAGCTGGGCTTATCAAACTTAAAAAAAACAAAGTTTCCGTGATTTTCATTTTGTCCATGAATATAACCTTTTATTTTCCTACATTTTGACTGTCCACTATAATACCATGGAAGCATTATCAGAGCTGCCTGCTTGTTTCATTATCACTTTATTCATTCAGCAGAAGGCTCCTTACATTACAGTATCAGTTATAATTATCACATCTACGTTCTTTCCTGTATCTGTCTATAAATGATGGAGGTACTGCTGTTCAACACAGTGAGGACCAATGTGAATTTGTTAACACTCACATCAGGCTGTCAGCAGCTGGATTCACTGTGGTATCTATCTTCATTTCCTTTTTGTATTTTTACAAAATATATAGTAACGTCATTCACACTTATTTTGCCAGATCTACATGGACAGTGAAAACATTAGCTTCACAGTCTAAATTGCTGCCCTTACAGTAAAGTACATATTCATGCTACTAGTTACCACTGTCCATCGCTTTCAACATTATGCCATCCGGATCTTAAATTGCTTTATTGTACCTGTACACAATATTTTTATCTAGCAAATTTAATGGACACTGATAGTATAAAAAAGTGTAAAGCTGACAAATGGACCATACAGAAGCATTTGAATCTGCCAGTGGTATTCTACTCAGGCTCTAAATAGTAATGTATAACATTACATTTTACTTTAATGGGTAATACAAGTAAAAAGGTCCATTTGGCACTTTAATACAGGCTACAAGAACTGCTGCTGCGATGGGTTATCATTACCATCCCCAAGATGTTTGAGCTTTGGACTCAATTTAATGTGTAACATTAATTAGGGAATGTGTTTGAGATTACAATCTGCCTCAAATGAAGAAAGCACATTTATGGCATGGAAGAAGATGTAAGAATTGTTATGAATGTGAAACCTAACCACATAGGTGGTATTCCTGTGGTTCACTTCACTAAATTACATTCTCCAAGTCAAAGATTTCCATCATCTCAAAACTAAAGCTTATCATATACAGCACATAGTGAATGTTCACCATGCTTCAACAAAAAACATGACAATGACAGCAACACAAGACACATTTTTCATGGAGGGTAAGCCTCAGTTTCCTCTTTAAATTCCCCATACTCCTGTTACTTAATGAGTCTAACTACAAGATCATACAATCACAGAGAAATAGGAAATACCTGAAACAATATTTGTCTACTCTAAGCTTTGCCATGCCAGAATATTAAACTAACACTATTACGAGGTCACGATCATCTACATGGGTGTTATGGAGTAGCTTGCCCAGTTACCCTTCCACGTCTTCCTGCAAACCATGTGATGAAATTGCAGCAGAAATGGCTTCTCTTTATTTAATGCTAACATGTAAAGAACAATTTCAGTCACTGTCTACAATGAAGTAAATGGTCTGTATGAGTACACAGCATGGGATTATTGTGCTATGCTTTCAGTAGACTAAGTGGGTGATATGTGCACCGGTATGTTTGGGTAGAATAAAATGACATAAATCCCATTCCTGCTGCTCTATAGACTGTGACAACAAACTCAATTTCTAGTCTAGAATTTTTAAATTTCCTTCTGTGCTTTGATTTTTTGTGTTGTGGTTACATACCAGTATTCCCACCGCTATCGCAGTGTTTTGTTGCCCTAGGCACTACTGCAGTCACATGTTACTGTACCTACTACTGATGCCTTATGCTATCATACTCTTATCTAAAATGCAGTGTCCTTTACACATTGTTAGTGTTGTCTTTTCTGTTCTCCTGTTTATTCACTTCATTGTATTGCCCATTGTCATACTATGGTGAGGCTACTGCACTCTTTTATATAACCACATGATTGCACTCTCTTTTACTACCAAAGCTTTGTCACTGTACTATTTCCACCTCTTCACTTTTTCATTTATGTTTGTTACCAGATGAGAGGGCTTTCAAGAGACCCTTTTCCATGACAACCAGGGCCATAAGTCAATGACAATTCTAAGTTGATTAACAAAAATAGCAATTGAGAAAATTAAAGTCAGATTACAGTTGGTCAGTAATGCCAGAGATTAGAGTTTCATATTTGTTTTTAAACAAATATGCTGTTTACATTACAGGCATTATACACCTTTACATAGCAAGCAATGTATAAGCTTTTGAAACACATATGTAAAGTATGTACATATGCAGAACATAACAAATTTGTAACAGAACAGTTGATGAAGGCAGGAAGATACCATGTATGTAGGGTGACTAGCTATCCTTCTTTACATAGGACAGACCCTATTTAGTCAGATGTGTCCAGTAAAAAAAAAAAGAAAGAAAAACATGTAAAATTATAGTTTATCTCCCAAAATCTCACTTAAGTTATGTACTACAGTTCCTCTAATATTTACATATTTTTTTATCTAAAATACCTTAGTTTCAGATTTAATAATCAAAACAACTCATAGCACAGTGAGTAGATTGCTGATTTTACAAATGAGGGGTCCTGGATTCAAATCCTCTTAAACCTTATCTGAAGGGGTGTTCCTAGTCTTCCAACATGCTTACTCAGATGAATTTCAGTTTAAGTGTAACTTAGACCAGTGGGTGGAGAGTAGGAAATATACACTGCTCCTGGCACCCATATCCCTTATGGACAGAAGTAGCTTATAAATGCCTGGCCCTTAATGTACTATTCAGATACAGGATATCATACTATTTTGGGAAAACATAGCTAGGATTAGAAAGCCCCCCCCAGTAGCAGTCTATGAATCTATGAATCTATTTAGTTACAGAGATCTTAACGGCCAGTGGCATGGCATATTCCATCTCAATACTCTGAAATAGATCTATCATAGAAAACTATGTGCCTACTATTGGAAAACAAATCATATGTTATACCACTTCACAAAGGTGGATCAGCTACAGACCTCTCCATCTGCTGCCCTACTGCAGTTCTCTCATCTCTCCCCAAAGTCTTAGAAAGATGCTGTGACTTCTTCTTTAGGCAGTAGCTAAGGAGTCTCAGTCTTCACCACTGTCTCCAGTAAGGCAGTTTCACTAAAATCAGGGCTAGAAATACACAATTTCTCCTAAAAGTATACCAGGAACAGGTTACAAACCTGGGACTGGACTATATGATTCACTCCAGGTCCCCACACGAGTCTCCACACTAACTACTGCAGAGCACTGTGTCCCAGTTCTAGGTATCTGACACATACAATTTTAAATGTCTGATATTCACACATACACACACATTTAGAAAAGACTGTCACAGATTTACTTGCTGTGTTCCTTTACCCAAATTACAAGGTAATTGCTGCCACCAGTCAAATACCAAAATACCTTTCAAAAGAGGTGTTCAATTAAATTGGGTAAAATAAATATTGATACAAATGGTAGCATGTAACCCACGCAGTAAGGCTTTTCAGAGTGGCCCTGGTGTTATCACAATAAGCATAAACACTATCAAGTTATTAAAATATTCACTAAATAACCAGTCACAAAGAGAAATATTAAAACATTTAATAATAAATATAAGGATCTAAAACATGTAAATATTGAATAACTGATTCTAATACACAACTGAGTTTCACACACAGGAAATATGAAAATAATACTGCAGGATAGATTTCACACTGATTTCAGAAAACCTCTACCTAACTAGCTGTAGTTTCCTGACTATATGAAGATTAACTGTCCCTATCTAATCTAAATAACTCAGCAAGGGAAGATTATACTCTTACTTCTGCAAGACAAGATGAGGAATTGTGTCCACAGTCCAGGCTTTATCTGTCCTCAACTGGAACAACTACTCTGGAAATAACGAGATTATTACTGCTGAACAGCTCTTTAAAACAACTGAACTGCTGCACAATTACTCAATTACTCAGTTACTGAACTTGAACTGACAAAGAATTTGCTTTTTATAGCAGATTTTTAAAAGTAACGGGAAGCTGCTGTGAGAATAATACTCTCGCATATCAGACTTTGAAAAGTAAACAAGAAGCTATTATGAATATTATGTTCTTTCAGCTCTGGCACACAATGACATCACAACTAGATTAGCTGACTCTGGCATAACATACATTCAAAATTCTCTTTAAAAAAGAATGTACATCTAGTCAGCCAGAAAAACACTGTTTTATTCAAACATTTTGCATAAATCAGTGATAAATAAAAAAAAATTACAAAATTATAGCTAGTCTTACTGGCATATATAACACAGGATAATTTACAATCATTTACAAAACTTCAGCCAGTCATGCTAGCACAGATAACAATATCTAATATCATCTCAGATGCATATGCTCCCAACTCCTAATCTATCTCATAAACAGCAAACTGCTCTCACCCTCACAACATGGCTTTCAACTTCACCACAGCACAAAAGCAGTCCTGCTTAGTTTCTCAGAAACCATAAATATCAACAGAAACAATGGTAACCTAATGTCTTCTCTGTTCCTGGATCTGTCAAAAGCATTTGACACAGTATCCCACCAATTCTTAATAAACGAATGATCTTTCCTATCATTATCTCATTCAGCTCTTACTTGGTTCTATAGCTTCTAACAGCAAAAGGCAACAGGTCTTTAAATGGTATTAGGACCTCTCCCCTTTCCTCCCTGTTTCTATTGGTGCACCACAAGGGTCCATTCTAGGCCCAGTACTCTTCAGTATTTTCACAGACAACTTGTATGAAGCCAGCAGACTTGCCACCTTAGTACAATATGCAGACAATGCCACCATCACCTGCTCAGCTCAACCTTTCCACTATAGCAAATGACTCAAATCTCCTTCACTTCCATAGAATTACGGTTAAAGGCTCATCAGCTAATCTTAAATACCAATAAAAAAAAGACAAAATTAATAATTTTTACTCCCAGATCTCTTTCAACAGTCAGTACACCCTTTAATATCACCTCAATAACCACCAACAGTATAAAAACTGTAACAGATACCAAGCTACTAGGAGTAATAATAAACAATATCCTAAAATAATTTGACCTGCATATCATTCATGCCATCATGAAAACTCACCAAATAATGTGCTTCCTCTTCTGAAACAAACCAACTCACATCATTAGTATCATCCTTCCCCCCCTTCTCTATCCATCACTCATATTAACCGATATTCAAGCCACACTACTAAATTAATTAGAGATGTGCTTCAAACAAATAGCCAGACATCCAACTAATGCATCCTTTTGTATGCACCACTACTTAACATTAAAGAAGCTCAACTGTTTAGAACTACCTAATCGTATTACATTCACTCATCTTCAAATTGCCTGCAAAATAATACACAAAGCACACACATGCCCTTCTCTACAAAACATTCTCAGGCACTACTCCCCACCATGTTACCTTCACTCAGGTAATCAGAGCCTAATAACATCCAAATCCTGTAATACAGCTGGAGACTCACTATACTTATTCTCCTGTTTCACCAGACAGTGAAACTCCCCGACTATCACAGTTAAACAGGGCAGCTGTGCATCTAACTTTAAGCACCACGGTACGTAAGCTTCTCCTGGCTCTGTTTTTGTTCACATCCTAATTTTCTCCTCTCTCTGATCTCTGGAGTATTATTAACTCTCTAGCTTTTCTTTCTTATTTTCTAAATAATGTAAATCGATCCTATCTACTTTTATGACTATATAATGCTTTTCATCACTCCTATGTTGATGAAATATGTATATTGCTGTATATGTAAATGAATTTTTATTGCTGTATAACACTCCTGCAGAAATTGAACTGTATTAACCTCTGTTTTGATTGTATTACCCATTGCATGATTCTAAAACCTGATTTCTGCTGTTAAGAAACTGAAATTCTTTTTCTCTGTAAATTTTTTGTAATTTTTATAACTTTAATGGAGCTTTTCACCCTGGATCTCCACTGAAAATGGGCCTGATTGTCCAGTAGGACTATCCCATTAAACAGAAGGCAATAAATAAATAAATATGTATGAGATACTCGTGTTTGATATTAAGAATCACATTTTAGAATAAGCTTCCAGGAGAAATCAAGAGATCAGAAAGTCTAGCAATAAAAAAAAAAAAAAAAACTTGAATACCTGGACAGGTGACATAGGTTTGATCCTGAAGTAAAGGAATCAGTGTTCCTTGATGGTCTAATGACCTCAACACTGAAGTAGAAATTATGAAATTATTATAGAGGATGGTTTTAAGTTTAATTTCTTCTACCCACTGTATTTAGAAGTGTGGGTACCACAGGTTAATGCCTTAGAACTTTTGCTGTTCAATGTATATAGTTTGCCCTTTAGATAGATCCTTACATGGTGAGGACTTTCTTATCAATTTAATGTAGATGATATCCAGTTTTTCCTCTCCTTCACTCAGAAATCTGTACCCATTTTCACCATTAGAGGACATAATTAATTTCTTGAATGGTTAGAGAATCACTTGAAGCTCAGCCTCCTAAAACTGAGACAATACTGGTACAAACTACTGTACATCTAGCTTAGTATGCTCATATTCCTCCTCATGATTTTATGGGGAAATGATTGGAATTATTTTTTAAATCCATAATCTAGGCTTTTTTCGTCATGACAGATTACATTAAAGAACAGTGTGTCAGTTATTTTAAGACTTCTTTTTTCCATCTAAGAATGCTGCTCAGGTGAAGAACACTATTCCATCGTTGGATTAATCCATAGCAATTGATGCCTTACTGCCTTTGTACTTACACTACTGAGTGTTAGCTACCTTTAGCTGTTAGATGGTAATCTGATTTTCAGTAGATTAGCTAAGGTGGGTTGAAGAGGCCAACTTCTCTGGGAGCAAAGTGTTAGAAGGCATGATCAGCCATCTGATCCTTCATCTCAATTCAAGATTGCTCTTTAGAGCAATACTGGGTTTTAAAAGCTGGTATTGCATTTGCGGTCAGACCTTAGCACTGTAGTACTGTGTGTGTGGTCTAAATCTTCTTGTAGGAACTCTTTGCTATATATTAAAAAACAGTAAAACCTGAGTGATGTGGCCATCAGTGTGAGGTATAAACTGTAGCAAGTGCTTACTACATTTTATAAGAAAAAAAAGATATATGTATTTATTTATTTATTTATAACTAAATGTGAAGAAGCAGGGCACAGAGATGGGACCTGATTGACTCTTGCATTACAGGAACCTCAGGTAGCTGGTAGCTAATTAGAAACTTTTTTTTCCCTTCTGTTGAAAAGCTAGGGCAGGAGGGATGGGCATGCATCTGGTCACCTGCTTAGTGTGCAGTAGGAGTGGACTTTTTTTTTTGCTCCTCACTTGAAGAGCTGGGATGTGTGTGGATTGTGTACTTTCTGTAGGAAGCCATTAGGCAGTTTTGCAAAAGTCATTTTTTTTTGCTCTTTATTTGAAGAGCTAAGGGGTGGGACACTGGTTCATAGAACTGGCACGTGATGTCTTTACTGATTGTGAAAGAGGAAGGTACAGCATTTTGAATGAAGGATTTTGGCAGGCAGCTCACTTTTCTGTCACATTACTCATTCCTACAGGATCTTTGCTGCCAGGTTGATTTTTAAAATGTTATTATCGATATATATAGAGCTCTGTTTGATCTGGGTCTGCTTAACTGAAGAAGCTGATAGTTCGCCATGTCAAGGCTATGTCCCTAAGATCATAAGGGGAGGGGCTTCTAGTTGTTCTGCCAACCTGATGTGAATATTCTTGAGCATTTCTCCTTGGTGTAATCTTGCTCTGGTCTTCTGGTATTAAGTACCTTCTCAAACTGACATGGAAGCCTCTTTTTGGAGGTCCCTTAAATATCACCTGTGCAAGTGAACTTATCATGGTCTACTGTGATGTACAGGACTTAATTTTTCAAGCATTCTTATATTTTATCTACACATAATGAATGTGTAAGCGATGTTTATTTTCTATATATACTGTGCTTAGTTAATAAACATTTGGGTATTTTAATGAACGAACAAATTAGATTTTTTCAAAATGGTGTTGGTCTTTTGTTTTGGCTAGGGAACTTGCTCATACTGCAGAGTAGTCAAATATTCAGGTGGGGTATACTGGAATCACACTCAGGTGAAGAGGGTTTATTTATTTAGGGATCACTGCTTCAACTCTCCAAGCTAAGCTGCCAGTCATATCATATCTGTTCACAAATCACTATGTTTTTGCATGTTTGTTATTAACCAAGTATTGCTTTACCTAAGGAAATACATGATTTTTTTTGTTTGTACTTATTTCAAAATAGGAAAACTGAAGTGGTCCATGGATTACTATCATCAAGAACATTTTGTAATACAAGAGTGAAATGGTCCAAGGATCATTTCCTTCAACAATATCACATGTGACAATACTAAATACCTGTGTATAATTTAAATATGAGCTAAAGTGCTCATCAAAACATAATATTCTATGTTACATGCAGAGCATGATTAAACACTATTTGTCAGCAAAATAACACAAGAGCATTCATACATAATTGTTAAAGTTTTACAGGATGAGGAAACATTATTTCCAGACATTTACTGTATACATTTATAACATAGCCTTTAAGTTAAACTGGAGAGATGTACCTTCATAAGCTCCACTCAAAGATATGTAAAAACATACAGGCATGTTCTTATTTTCATACATCTAGCCTGAGTGACACTATTCCGATTGGAGTAAGTTAATATAGTGAAAATGCACAGTGAATAATAAATCATTACACTATATATATATATATATATATATATATATATATGTGTGTGTGTATATATATATATATATATATATATATATATATATATATATATATATATATATGTGTGTGTATATATATATATATATATATATATATATATATATATATATATGGAAACATTTTATAATCTCGAAATACTGAAATGTTGAATTACAGACCACGCAAATTATAAAACATTTTTGCAAGGGGGGAATCACTTCTGTACTCTCACATCCCACTGCTAATTATATATGTTAACTTTGAAAGGGAAAGGGCTTACTGTATTCTCCAAACCCGAGAACTGTCAGTCTCATACACCTGTTGACAAAAACTGTCAATAAAACAGAGGTCGACAATAGATAATTTTACTTATGCAAGTTTGTGAGCATTTATAAATCTTAATGATAATGAGTTCAGCAGGGAATAAGTAGAAACCCACTTCATCTGGCATTATAGACACTGGCAAATATACTGCTGTAAGATTTAGTGTTTTTTTCTCTCTTTTGTGATAATTTTTGTATCACAAGTATGTCAGCGATTCATTCCAGAAACAGATGAGAAAGGGTTGCACCTCCTCAGAGAAGGCTTCACAATGCCCCATCCAGTATTATTGCCCATTCTGTATGTGATCTTGGTGTTACGTCATTTTAATTACTAACCTAAATAGTGAGAAGATTGTGTATTAGATTGTTTGAAGGAAATTAATTAGCTTGATCAGTTACAGGAAGGGCATTTGAAATTAAATCAATCAGTTACAGAAAGGGCATGTGAAATTAGTCCAATTAGTTAAAGGAAGGGCATGTGAAATTAGCCCGATCAGTTACAGGAAGGGCATGTGATTTCTTAAATGACATGAAGTGGTGTTTTAGTAGGGGAGATGGAGAGATGCATCATTCCATTCCATTTAAAACAGTCTAGACCTTTCTGTGTCTGTAGCATTCCCTAGACACATGAGAAGCCTGCCATGCTCTTTCCATGAAATGTTGGTTTTACTATGACCCTGTTAGCTTCTTGCGTGAGATGCCTGCTTAATTTGTAGAATATCTTAATTTATTACATGTTGTTGTTGTAAATGATATTATGGGATATTGCCAAGTCTACAGACATTAAAAGTTCGTACTTTTTTAGACAGATTTTTTTCTGGGGTATCAGGCAGAATTAGTTGAATAGCTCCTGAAAGTTTTCGATGTGTAGCAAAAATCATGATGTTGGGACTATACTGATTAGTGTTTTATTTTTTACAATTAATTTCTTTCTTATTTTATGCAAGCATGCTTGTAATTGTTCTATGATGTCTTGTACATCTTCATGCTGTTCCAGGAAAGAGTGATTGAATCTCCAGACTAATAAGGCACTGGCCTTATTGTCGTATGAAAGCACTCTACCCTGATACATATACATGCGCTTCATAGGCTGGAAATATCTCACTATGTATTTTGGTGCTTAGCTACATTTTTCTCCTTAAATATGTCACTCACATAGGGAAAAACAGAAAAACATGAATGAAAGAGGTACGAAGTGCTGGAAAAAATGGAGTCTGAAAGAAATAAAATGTTTTAAGAGTATTCATATGGTTAGGTAGTTCTGGTTATATGAAAACTTCTGGACTTGGAGTCATATGTAAATTTTGTTTCCTGGTCTCTCTCATCACTGCTTGTAATGACCAGCAGACTCTTTAAAATTCCTGCAGGAAATGAAGCTTTGTCAATGCTTTATTAGTCCGTAGCTCACTTATTCATCCACATGCAGGAACAGCCCAAGCCAATGAAACTGTATGATGTTACTATAATGATAAAAGGACAGGCTGCTCAGTTCTTTCCACCCCTTGCAAGTCACATCAAGGAAAGAAAGTCAAATCCTAACCCACTTACCTTTCTGGATTATTCTGGTATTTAATCCTGCCAAAAGCTTTTCTAGCCTCCAACTACACAGACTAATACATTCACATCTGCAGCAGAAGAAACAGATGATGAAAGTGATGACCTATGCAGTTTTCTCTACAACAGAGCCTATGCCTGCAAAACTTACCTATTTAGATTCCCTGCATAATCAACAGAGCAGGGCTAAAGTGGTGGTTGCAGTATATCATATGAACAGATCTAGACTTTTGATTGCGTTTTACTTAACCTTGCTGCTAATGATGGCTCCACCCCTTATTTTTATTACATAGAGACACTGCAGGAGACTGATCTTGACTGCCATAAGTGTGGAAAATGGTATGCTTTGTCTATGTGTCATTTTCTTTGGTACGCATAGCACGATTGTTTGCAATGTGTTTAATGGTTTAGTGCTTCACTTCTTAGCATTGATTGTGTTCCCTTTCAGCTATTACATACTCTTCCAAAGTGCAGATTATAACAAGGAAACCATATTTATATTTCACAGCTCTTACTTCACTCTCTGTTTGGCTGGTTAGCCCTTGCATGGCCCTAAACTGATGTGCCATGATATATTTAGCCATGTGATGATTCATGTGAATCTTTCCACATGGCGGTATAAGTATGTTTGGAGAACTCATCTGTACTTTCATCACGCTCATACTATGACTGTGTCACCGATGTCCTAACTGCTGTAGAATTTTGCTAGATAGAGAGCATGTAATCTTGCATATGTTGAAGCCCCTCAAAAAGTTATCCCTTTTAATTTTTATATTAATGTAGAGTCTTTCAGGAAAGGGTCTCCTTCATAGTTGGTTGTAGTTTCCACAACTACTTGTACTGAAACATTTTCAGTATGAATTTGCAATTTGTATTAATTTGTTTTCATCACATTATTTGTTATGTTGTTTGTTTCTTTACTGATATGTTTTTTTATAAGGAAGGCTTCCTCTGACAGGCCATATAGACACATTTTTTACACATTTTGTGGCAGATTCCATTATGTTTCCAGTATTGATTTAGTAGCAAACTCTTCTCAAGTCTCAAGAGTCTTAAAGCATCTCTGCAGTTTAATGCAAACTCTCTCATACTTTCATAAGGAAGACCGGCTGTTCTTAATTCTTATCCAACAATTTCACAGAGTTAAGTTAAATGTTCTTGTTCTTAATTTTGGTGCTGAATAGAGATACACTGAGTTATCCCCCATTATCTTAGAAGTTTATCATAAGTCTTTACAACATGTCATAGCTATCCTAGAAGCACACTACAAGGTATATACTTGAAATCAAAGGAAGTCACACAGTGTTAACAGAAACACTTCACATGGAAATGCTGATGTTTCTCTTTTATTGTGGAGTGTTAGGGGTATTCCTGCATGGCAGAAAAAAATCTTGCTCCTCATGTTAAAAAAATAATCAAACACACAATATGCTCTTTCTGCAGGTGACAATATTTGAACATTATAAAGTTACAGTTTGTAAGTTGTAGTGGGGATAGTTTGTTACCAAGCTGCTGTAAGTCAGTAATAAGAGTAGTACTGCCCATCATCACCACCTTAACTGGACTCTATAAGCAGACTGTCAGGAGAAGCATGACACTCCAACCCAGCTCCCACTGTTTATAAAAAACATCACTTCCAAACCCCAAATAAACCAGTTACCTAATATGTTTCAACAAAAAACAGGATCCAAACTCACCTTACTAAATATGAACCTAAGAAGTGTGTGTAATAAAATTCATGACATAAATGCCTACCTTATCACATATACTATCAATGTGATCATAGCTACCAAACCCTAATTTAAATAAGAAATACAGGCTAATGAGTCCCCCCTCTCCCCCAATATATAATATACTCAGATATGACAGACAAAACAAGTATGCAGGAGGTGTAACAATCATCTATAAAAATTGCCTAACTATCACCTTATTCCCACAGGAAATACCCAAATTCTGAATGTAGAGATGATAAATCAGCAAGCAAAGGAGAGTAGTATTGCTAGAACTGGATTCATCTTCAAGTCTTGGTGCGTACCTTTATAACGTGGACCCTGTTTTTCACAAAATCTTAACAAGACAACACTGACATATAGACTGTACTTTATATAGCATATTATCATGGACATAAGTAAATTAAAAAAATAAAAAAGATAGCTGGGTGCACAAGACACAGGGTAAAAATGTGATCAATCCTGGTAGGTACACTGGTGCCAGGATTGGAAAAAATGACAGTGTAGAATCCACAAGACACGGAGACTTTTCTACAAAGGAGCTAGGCCAGTCCCCCCCCCCCCCATTGTAGAAGGATGTAGTAGTCCACAAAAACTGATTGGCCAAAAAAAAAAATCCATAAAGATAATAGAGTGGGCTATTGAGGATAAGAATTATGTATTGTTACTATTGTGCAAGAAGGCCAGAATTTTCAGGTAGAAGATATACAAAAAAATTAAAAGAGAAATTAGAGGAAAGAAAAATGCTTCCACAAGAGCAACTGTCAGAAGCTTCAAATAAAAAATTGTGTTCATTAATACAAAAGATTTGTGAAAACATTATAGAGAGCAAGAAACCTTGGAATGTTTGAAAAAAGAAATGACTGAGGAAAAGAGAAAATGTAAAAACAAAATCTAGAGACTTTTGAAAGGTGTAAAAAAGAAATATGGACATGGGAGAGTAAGATAGATCTGTTAGGGTGCAATATTTATGTAAAGAAGAAAGTTAATCAACACAAAAAGCCAGTCTCAAAGATATTTGATGAGAAATACAAGGAAAGGCATCCAGATATGGAAATTTTCACAATAAAAAATAAGATCATAAAGAACAGAAGATTAGTAAAGTAGAAGTAAAAAAAAAATGAAGTTGAAGTTATGGAATACTTGCGATGTGAAGGATTTAGTGTAGAAAGTCTAACACAGGTTATATCACAGCATGATGGAATGAGTCCCCCAAGTAAGGAGAGACAGGAGGAGCAGGAGACATCTGAAGAAGAAATATGGACATGGGGAAGAAATAAATATTTAATATGGTGCAATATCTATGCAAAGGAGAAAGCAAAACTAGTTAATACAAAAGAGCAACACCAAAGATATTTCAAGAGAAATACAGGTAAAGGCATCCAGACATGGAAAATTTTACAAAAAACAAGAAAACAATGAGGAAAGAAGGAAAGAGGAATAATAATGGAGAAGTTAAAGAAATAGAAACTGAGGTTATGGAGTACCTGCAACGTGAAGAATTTAGTGTAGGAAATATAACTCAGATAATTTCACAGCAGGATAGAGCAATGGATCCCCAAACTAAGGAGACACCAATTATTGTGCACTATCACAAATAATAAACTAAAAATATCAGCACAGGCAGAACAACTTAGAAGATATGCAGATAAATATAAAGGAAAAAGCAATTTATTGATGACCCAAAAAAAGTGTTATAGAGAAATGGGAAACAAGCCAAAAGGAATTGAAACACCACCAAAAAAAAAAAAAAAGAAGAGATAGATACATTTTGGACAAATATCTATGAAGATCCTGTGGAACATAACAATGATGCTAAATGGATAGAAGAAGAAGAAAGAATAAAAAGTTCAAATGTACAGGATATGAAATGGGATGAAGTAACAGCCAGAAAAATTGAAACAAAGTTAAGAAAAGGACCTAATTGGAAAACCCCAGGCCTAGATGCAGTACCTGACTTTTGGTTGAAAGAATCAACATCTTTACATGAAGATTTAGCTATGAGTAAGGATTACTGATAAGTGCACCCTGAACAGACATCAGCCTGGTTAACAACAGGAAAAACAATAATGCAACTTAAGAGGGAACCTGTAAGTATCCTAAAAACTATAGACCAATAACTTGCCTTCTGACAACATATAAACTATACACTGAAATTGATACAGACAGAGTTTATAGCCATTTAGAAGAAAACTCAATTATGGCAATAGAACAAAAAGGGTAATAAAAGAAAGTCACACAGAACAAATGATCATTTGTTGTTAAATAAAGTCGTAATCATAGGATCATAGGAGGTTACTAGGCTAATGGCCCTGGGGCCCTTATAAGCCTAGCCAAGAGTTTATCCCCAAAAAGAAACCTCAGGCAGCACCTGTCACCACCATCATTGAGGGATAAAGGTGGAACCCCTGGGACAAATTTGTGGTGTCCCATCCACTCACTTGAAGAGGGTCAACAAGTTACTCTGTTTGACATGTATGTGAAGTCTATTCCAGAGACGGGGCAGCCTCTGGGACACAAAACTGTTTCTCCATCAGGTTTTGTTGATGTCACATATTAGATTTAAGCCTATCGAGAGGGTAATGCACAAGGAGGTAGACTTAAAGATATGGAGCATCTCTAGTAGAGCAGGGCCCGATATTGCCTTGTAGGTGAGACATAGATCACCTTTGAGCAGTCTGTATGATACAGAGTAAAGTGATAGTGATTTGAGCCTGTCCACATAAGACAGGTGTTGGAGACCATGGTTCTCTTTGTGAGGAATTTCTGTGGCCTTTTCAGTTGGTGCAGGTGTTTGGAGAGGTACATACCAAACGAGGTATTATACTCAATTATGGGTCTAATGATGGAGGAGTACACAGAGGTAATGACCTCCTTTTTTCTGGATGTAATCACTTTACTTATGAGATGAACCGAGTAGAAGGATTTTCTGACCACTGACGCCACATGATGGTTGAATGTGAGATTGTTGTCAGCCTGAGTACCCAGGTCTATCACCACGGGATGTGTGCTTAGGGGGTTGCTGTTGATGTGGTAATCAGTAGGGGCTGTGTTTTTGCATTTAACTTAAGGACATGACTTTAGCACCAGTTATTTGTAGCTGTGAGACTGTCTTGCAGTATGTTAATGTCATTTGGGGTGTCAATGACAGCACCCAACTTATAGTCATCCTCAAACTTGGTCAGCCACAGGCCCTTGGTCTTTGTGTGGGCCTCTGAGAAGTAGATGCCAAACAGTAGGGGTCCCAGGACAGATCCCTGGGAACACCACTAGTGACAGGTCTGCTGTCAGAGGTGGTGGCACCTATTTTGACCTTGTTTGTCCTATCTGTGAGCCAGTTGGCCACCCATCTGATGAGATAGGGATTAACACCAAGTTGTGTTAGCTTTTAAATGTAGAACTGTAAAAAGGGGAAGAATCTAATTATGGCATGGATAGACTACAAAAAAAGCATTTGACAGTATCCCACATTCATGGACAAAAGAGTGCATAAAAATGTATAAGATACACCCTGCAATGATCAATTACATTACAGCAGCCATGAAACAGTGACAAACCACTTTGCAGTTAAGCTATGATAAAGGACAAATTATTATTCCAGGGATAAAAATTTAAAAGGGGATATTCCAGGGTGACACTCTTGTCACCTCTGTTCTTTTGTCTTGCCATTAACCCATTAAGGTGTCCACTTAACAGATTAGGTCATGGTTACAATTTGGCTCCCAGAAAACAATGAAGTGTAAATACTTTTCTTCTTCTTTTTGTAGATGATTTAAAATGTATAATAATTTAAAATGTATAGTTCATCAGATGAGGAAAAGAAAGCACAATTGCAAGTGGTCAAAACATTTTCAGATGATATAAGAATGTCATTTGGTTTTGATAAATGTGCAAAAGCAACCTTTAAAGCAGGAAAGCTGCAGCACAAAGAAAAAATCAGTCTGGGTCAACAATGTGATATAAAAGAACTTGAGCAAGATAGACCCTGGGATTCATGAAGCTCGGCACAAAGACGGCATTAGTCTTGCGCTGACCGTGCGGCATAGAGATGGCGCAGCAGCATCATATGCATATTAATGAAGGCGTGCTGCCACAATGTCCATGTGCACAGGAAACGTGTGCGAGTGCAGAGGGCATGTTTAAGCGCTGCATGGAGGCGTGAACATGTCGGCTACAGTCGCACAACCTAAAATGCTGACTAGTACAGCCTGCCTCTAATAGTAGAAGAAATACAATGCACTGAGGTAACACACAATAACGTTTTAATAAAAACAAAGAAACAAAATGGTAAGCGCTTTTACAACAATCGTTGCTTCATCAGGTCATTATTGTGTGTTACCTCGGTGTATTGTATTTCTTCTACAGTTGGATTTTTCTTTTGCACCCTGGTTTTACCCACAGCCATTTTCTCTTTGTTCCTGCCTCTAATAGTAATCACTCCTGTCAGTGTCCGTAGATACTGAAATGTATGCAAAGTATACAAGAGAGTTCTGCGAACACCAAAATAAAAAGTAAACACAAAAGTACACAGCTGAATTTTGAGCCCCTGTCCCTCGAACAATGACATTTAAAACCCCGTGTCCGTATTTCATTGTAGTGTTGATTGTTATACCAAGTGGAAGTGAAACGCAGCGTGTTAGCGTGCCACTGCCCTTTGCTAAGCCTAGCCCAATGGTTAGGGTTACCACCTGTCCCACTTTGCAAAGGACAATCCCTCTTTAGGCAGTTGTGTCCTGACAAAAAATATCAAAAATGGCAAATGTCCTGAGATTGTAGGACATAATTATGTCCCATATTTTATGTAATAGATGCATACAATAGTTATTTCTGTATCTAAAATACCTAAATGTTACAAGAATCAGAATAAGCAACTAAATTGCTACAAGAATAAGTTTTTATTTAGGCAAAAAAGTTAAGTTCTATCCTTTGTACTGTCCATGGGTATGTGTCTGCCTGTAAAATGTGATGTGCGTCCCGAAAATGTCCCACTTTGGCCATTTGAAAAGGTGGCAACCCTACCAATGGTCAGAGCATTTGCTCAATATCTGCCCATATGTGGTCCGAGTTGCCCTTGTCTGGATGAATGGGTATTACCTGGGTCTACCTACCATGTCATGAAAGATAAGTATTTGCGTGTACCTATGTGCGTGAAGTACAGCATGTGGAAGACCAAATATGCTAGGGTTGTCCTAACAACCATATTGGCACCAGAGATATGTAGAGTACGCAATCTGTACTGCTGTCTGTGCCATGGGCCAACAACCAGAGAAGGGATGGATGGTGTGTTTGTGGAATTTGGAGGGGTGGTGATGGGCAATGTAATAATTCGCCAAGGGGAGACTGGGTTGGATGTACAATAAGTGAACTGGAGGTGTACGAAGGAGCAGTGGGTGACTCAGAAAGGAAACCAAAGAACATACATTCACATCCCCAATACACCCTGACAGGCCATACTGCAGAACACAATCCCACAAACATATGAACATTAAAATGTGTGATACACATGAAAAGAAACATTACCGGCTCACACCCACATAATGGTCTGGCCTGAACTGAGCCAACCAACCCCAACACACCTGGATACATAATTGAATACCCATCATCCCCTCCACAGCACCCCCCCCCTTGCTGAACATCCACCAAAACCACCCATACTCGTGCTGCTAGCTTGGCGCAGCCATAACTGCACATAGTGCCCCCTACCCACATCTAGTAGGCAGTCTCACCCTAGGCAGTCTCAGGTTTGCAAACTAGGTATCCCATGCATGCATAACCCTCCCTCATTTTCATACAACCAGAAGAACAGAGTTCATAGCCCAAAATATTTGGACATCCCTTGTGGGATAAGATTAGACTTTGTGGCATAACATGATGTCCACCCCCATTGACATCCGGGCACAAGTCAGATTAGAAGTACTTGTCCACAACTCTGCTCAGCCTCCACCCGGTCCTGCAAAAACTATGACCCGGGATTAAACAACTGACCATGATGCCTGTCTCCTCACGTGCATTATCGGGAATATATACCTTTCACGTTTTCCCAAGAAGCTTCCCCATAGCCAACTTCCAAATAGTCCATGTCCACAAATTGTATACCTTGTCCAGGTTCCTCATTGTAATGATGCACACAACCCCAGTATACAAACAGTACAGGTCCCTCCCGGATGTTGTTGTTCATATACATGGTCATGTATAACTCCAGATATGTAGTCATATATCTATAAATATACATACTTATATTCGCATAGCTACACATCACACATACATGCATATAGGTAGTTGTCAAGTATGTGTCCTATTCATAAATATGTATACTTGCAAATGTATACATATGCCTCTCAGAAACATATGAACATTAACATGTACTATACATATGTACACCAACCGACTGTCACATTTGTTGCCAGTAGTGTGGAATGCCTGTAGTAAAGTCATATATCCTAATTACCATCCATATAGAATGTATCACGGATGGTCTAGTGGTAAAACCAGTGACTATGGTGTTTCTGTTCCCAGATCCAAGCCATGCAAGGGCTGCTAATTTTATATGATGTCCAGAATAATGGCAGTTGGATATAGGGTGATTAAGACACTTTCAAGCAAACATAAGTGGGTATGTGTGACGGTAAGTGGCGGTCATTCAACAGTATGGGAAATGTAAATAAGCATGTGGGTGTATATGCATGTGTATGTGCAGATAGATAGATAGATAGATAGGTAGATAGATAGATAGATAGATAGATAGATAGATAGATAGATAGATAGATAGATAGATAGATAGATAGATATCCATGAAGAATGAACATGGTCACAGTAAAGCAGTCATAACGAATGTGAAGGAAAACAGCAGCAGAACCCCACCTCATAAAATCCTCCAAAGCTAGTTACAAAATGAAAATTGCCTAAGATTACACAGACAACCACAAGGCATTCTATAACTATGTCAAGAATCTAAATGGCAATGCTCAGATCTGCTCTGAGCTAAAACAGAATGACATTAAATATACTGATCCCAAGGATATTGCCACTATCCTGGCAGATCGATTCAGTGCCAACTTCACCCCCGTCTCACCCCCTAAATGGCCCATCTTAATACTGGAAGATTGCCAAATTCTGGTAATAATGGCCACACAGGTAAAAAACGCACTCTCCAAAGCTAAGAATACAGCATCCAAGGGACCAGATGACATCCCGGGCTGTGTACTACATGAACTGCAATATGAACTGGCACCTCACCTAAATGTCATGTTTAATCATAGCCTCACCTCAGGTTTCGTGCCTACTGAGTGGTGCAGAGCTAGAGTTATCCCACTCCACAAGGAGGGATCCACCTTAGGTCCCAGAAACTATCGTCTCATCAGTCTGACGAGCCTTATCTGCAAGGCCATGGAGCGTATTATCATGGAACTTATAAACAAAGATATTGGCAACCTTCAAATACTGGACCCCACCCAGTTTGGGTTTGTGAAGGGACGATCTTGTCTCCTGAACCTGATTGACTTCTTCAAATCAGTCTCCGGAGCCATGGACAAGGGTAAGGTGGTCCACACAGCCTATCTAGACCTTGTCAAGGCCTTTGACACCATCCCCCACTCTGGAATCATAGATAAACTTACTAAACTGGGCATTAATCCCTACATCACCCAATGGGTTGCTAACTGGCTTACTGATAGAACCCACACTGTAAAAGTAGCCGACTCCAAATCCAGCCCCAAACAAATGACAAGTGGAGTACCTCAGGGTTCAGTCCTGGGACCGCTCTTGTTTGGCATCTACTTCTCTGAAGTGCAGGCCAACACTAAGGGACTCTGGCTAACAAAGTTAGAAGATGACTGCAAACTGGGAGCCATTATTGAATCCCCAAATGATGTGGATACTCTACAAAAGGGCCTTACAGAAACAGATGCTTGGTGCCAGAGCCATGGGCTCAAGCTCAATGCCAAGAAATGTGTAGTTATCCCCTTTGGGAAAAATATGAACCCATGAATTACCATATAAGTGGCAGTACACTAAACACTGAAAATGTGATAAGAGACTTAGGGACACAGGTGGACAGTGGTCTCACCTTCGATAACCACATTGCCACAACAGTCAGGAAATCCTTCTATGTGGCACACCTCATCACTAAGGGCTTTTCATCCAGAAAAATGGAGGTCATTGTCCCACTGTACTCATCCCTCATTAGACCCATTACAGAATACAATGCCCCGTTTGGTATGTACTTCTCAAGACATCTGCAACAACTGGAAAGGCCGCAGAAATACCTCACTAAAAAAATCATAGGCCTAAAGCAGATGCCCTACGCTGACCACCTTAAAAAAACTCCAGCTATACTCTGTCACATATCGTCTACTCAGAGGCGATCTCTGCTTAGCATACAAGGCCATGTCAAACCCAGAGCTATTGGACATGCTACACTTAAAGAAATCCCAATCCCTCAGAAGTCACACGCTCCAGGGATCTAAACTTTGTCATCACAATAAACAAAACATGCTGAAGGGATAGGTTCCTGACCCAGAGACTCCCTAGACTCTGGAATAGATTGCTCATACATGTCAAGCAGAGTGCCTCTTTGGCCCTCTTCAAAAGGAACCTTGATGATTGGATGGGAGAAAGGAAATTCATCCCGGGGATCACGTTAGTCGCCCTGCTAGAGAGGGGTCCAGGGAAGTAAATAGTGTGGGAAGAAATAGCCAGGGAATTGTTATGGCTAGGCTTGTATAGGCCCTAGGGCTGATAGCCTAGTACCAACCTATGAACCTATGAACCTATAAACATATATATATATATATATATATATATATATATATATATATATATATATTTATATGACAAATGAATGTCGTAACAGTAAAGCATAGACAAGGGATGAGAGGGGAATCAACAGCGACTATAGTATCACAGAGAGCTGTCAGCATATGCCATATCACACTGGCCAGGAGTGAGCAAAGCACTGCTACTCACACCACAGGCAGGATATTACCAGCGGGAGTAACATAATTGAATTGCTAAGTCTACTTTACACACAGACAGTGAATAGTCCCTGCTGGGACTACCCAAAAATTATATAGAGCGTGTAGGCTTCCGACCATTACACAA
>NC_056739.1:999785350-999820350 GCF_019279795.1 Protopterus annectens
TGTTGAGGAGGCGAGGGTGGGGGAACTATGGGTAGTTACTTATGGGTCTAGATGTGCAAGTGTTGGCTGATGTGGGCCTATATGGACCACCCTAGGGATGCAAGCGAATGTATTCATTGGGCAGAGGCGTTACCCAACGAGCAGCCACACCCACTGCGAGACCCACTAAAGCAAAGTGTAATCTATATGGCAATGAACGGAATAACCAGATGTAGATGTATGTATGTAGAGGTATGTGTGTGTATATCTACCCATAGCGACATAGAGATATGCCTCTCCCTCACCGTAGTACGAATGTATACATACAGAGAAAGAATACAGATACATACCCACATATAAATATATACATATGCAGACAACCATAGACCCATATGTCGTTAGATTTTACATATATATATATACAGCAAGATATAAATATACATTTATGCATACATATGCAGATATATTTGCATATATTAATGTAAATAGAGATATATATGTTACAGTAAATATACACATGTATATAGCTAGGATATGATACAGCAGTTACGAGTAACATATGTTCACAGGCCATGCATATGGTAGTGGGAGGTTCAATAAACAAACGTGTAGCAGGTAGCATTACCCCCCCCCCCCAGCAAGGCCGGTGAGACATACAGACACACAGTAAATGTAAACACACCACTGCTTCCCAGGCCACCGGCAGGATGCTACCAGTGGGAGAGACCTGCAAGGTCTAATCTTGAAACATAGACATCGATGTCCCATGTGGGACACCAAAAATTAATGATCAGAGCCAGTCCCGGTAATGACTTATCAAATGAGGCTGTAGATGTACATGGACCAGTAGGTTGTGCAAGACTGATAACACATGGGTCAACACAACGTATGACATGTGTCCCAACACGGGGAGAGTGGGAAGTGTGTAGTGGTGTGTTTATACTCCACCTGCACCCACAGTAATGATGAGTGCTGTAGAGGAATGGCAGGTGGGGGAACTATGGATATGCAATTATGGGCCTAGGCGTGCAGGTGTTGGCTGGCAGAGCCATATTAGGACCGCCCGGGGGATGTAAGTAATATTCCGATATGGGCATAGCTGATGCCCATACCTCCCAACCCCTAAGAGCACATCCACTGGATAGGCCGTAAACCATTGGGGGAACACACAGGGACCATACCATTGAACTGTCCCCGATTACCAGGGACGTCCCTGATTTCGACTCAGATTCTAACTCTGTCCCACCTAAACCCTCCTAGAAGTAGTGATATTAGGAGGAAAGGTGGTGGATTACACTTAAAGAATAATGACAACAAGTAAGAGTCATAAACAGCATGTACCTCAGACAATGTGTATGAATACATATGCTCTGAGTCTGTCAATGTGTCAGGTTAATACCACCAATAATTTAAATGTGTCCCTGATGTTGTTATGCAGTGTCGCTGATTCAGTCTTCATTTTTCCCCAATCGTATGAGAGGTCTGATAGGGACAGAAAGCACATATTCCGCTGACTACCTTAGAAAGATGATAGAATAATAGGTATGCAGTAGCATGACTCGGCTGACGGATGTGGGTCCCAAAACCCAATTACTTGTCTGTATTGAAGAGTCCCAGTTCCCATGTATCAGCCAGATGGGTGCAGATTGTAAGAGGAACACACAAATAATATGAATAAAACACTGGACAGGCCGCTGATTCCATACAGTCGAACAGCATGCCGTCGCCTAATGGGCAGCCATTCCCGATACTGTAGGCATGTAATCCAATGTAATAGTCATTACAAGGTAATATTGTGGTCCTCGCTCCCACCCAGGGAGTGTGAGTGTCAGATGCAAGCACCAATGTCAGTGCATTTGCAAGTGCGGGAGCGAGCGGGTGTAAGCCTGTTTGGCCGCCAGTAGGCGAGTATTACACTGGTAAAGCAATGTAGAGGCTAGCTGAGTATAAGAAGCTGTAACCAGAGGTTAGCATTGCTTAACACCACGCAAACCCACGCACACCCGTTCACAACTGCTTTAATGTGACTTAATCCCTCTGTATCCAATGGACTTGTTCTGTCCTGCAACAAAATAAACGGCCTCTGCAAGGCTTGGAACCAGGAACCTGCACACACAGCTAACGTGATTTACCAATACGCCATGGCAGATATACAGACATCGGACATTACCACAAACATATCATACAGCGCAGTCATTCAACAGTATAGGAATGTATCCCATCATGTAGATGTATGTGTGATTGTTTATGTCCAGCATATAGGTACAGACATATATAGAGATATATCAGGAACATACCATGTGGCAGGAAAGCATTACAAACGAATGAAAAGGGAAACACCAGCAATGCCTGTATTATGTAGTGGTGTTGTCCTTTGTAATATCAAGACTCCCTCAGACAGACATGTGTCATTCATACAGGCAAACAGTTGTACATTGGTCGTATACATCACTCTGTGCATGTAATGTACATTAACACAACAGTACCTTTCCAGTCATTATGTGAGAACAGTGCTCTTGCAAGGTGCTGTGTGCAACATCATCATCATGATAAAGGTAAATGGGGTAACCATAGAGGGACTGGTAGTGTTGTGTGTACAATGGGGTCATCTGCATCACATGTACCTGGACCATTTAGGAGTGATGTGCATACCAGGATCGTGCACCTGAGGGACAGGGGTGAGGATAATGGGAGTATTGTGATGCATATTACAAGGGTTACATGTGTCCAGTGGGCACGCGTGTGAAATGGACAGCTATGTATGGGGCAAATGTTATTCTAGGAACCGATTGGCCTTATGTTTCCAGAGGGTGAGAGTGGGATTTGGGGGAAGGAGAGTAGGTATGCCCGTAGAGGATAGGTAGGGTAGGATCACAGACAATACAGCATACAGGGTCGGTATATGACACATGTGGGGGGATACACATCAGACAGGGATGGGTGTTCGGCATTCACAAGCCCATGGGAACAGTGGGATGGAGGTCCCAGCTATGGGCAGCCGCCACTGCACCAAAACAGCTACAAAGGAGACAGTGCTGGGGGCTGTCCAGTCGGGGCAGCCTTACCCTGTAAATGTGACACTCTGCCCTTGAGCTTGCGTATTTGGCTTTGGAACCCATTATTGAGCCCCCAGCGCACCACGTCCAGGACCGCACGACAGCATACATGTTCCTGTTAAGCCCTGCTCCCAGGGGGGACATGCCCCATCCTCAGTGGTGGTACCACCAGAATGTGGTGTAGAGCCAACAGAGGTTGTGGTCCAAGGCTGGGCCCCAGATGTGCTGGTGCCATGGTCAGCTGAAGTGGGACAGGAAGTTCTGCCGGGACCTCCAAACCCATACAGCCTATGGTGTTGCAGTTTAAACACAGATATGGCTTAGTAATAGATAACAGCATTCAGGATTACTTACAACAGAATGCATAGATATGACCATCAACCCAACCCAACAGATGGTATACATTTGCAGAGGGAGCACAACACATGCATATATACTGCATGGAATCTGTACAATGTGTAGAAGATGTGTGACTGCAGCTATGAACAGTGGCCCATTATTGGCTTGTCACTGGGAACCCCAGACAGTGTCTGTCATACCACTGTTTCATGTGACATATGTCCAGTCAGGAATGTGATGGCATTAACACATCCCTATCACCATGTACTGGCTGCAATCCTCATACTTTGCCCCTGCTGTGCACAGATGTGTGTTCAGTGTGTAACACAGGAAACAAATGGTTCCACACACTGACCAGTCCACAGATGGCCCTACAGATGGGGGTCCCTCACGAACAGAGCACTGTCATGTCTGTTTTAAAATATGCAGAATAGCCATTACCACACACAGCATGTTAAACATGTAGTAGTCTCAATGCAGCATAGCTACACTTACATGCTGTAGTCATGTCTGGCACATCACCCTCCTGTCTTTAGGCTATTTCCTACTGTGTATGATGTTTGAGGAACATCCAGATATCATCTGTGATACCATGTCAAAACACCACATCCAGGTACCACTCACAGCAACTGTCATGGCCAAACGCCAACATGATGTTCCTAGACAATGTACTGTGTTTATCATGCGAATGGCTATGGGAACATCATCACAGCTGTTCCACATGCAATCAGCTGGAGGAGGACTGCAATAGGTGCAGAGGCCATCACCTGATCATGTCAATCACTTACAATACACATGCTGCTGCTGAGCAGGTGTACACCTCCACATCCACCAGAGAGTATGTGGGAGGGGCAGACAAAGTACATCAGAGAAGGGCTTGAAGGCTAAAACCGAAGCATCGTCTGTCACACACCTACCAGTACAGGGGTCAAACCCCTGACTGACTAGTCATTACTATTACATGTGCATGCAGTTACGACATGTGCCACAAAGCCGACATGTTGCTGTGCTGTAAGAACATATATGTTTGTTGGTGAGAGACATCTGCAACAGAGACATAGTAGACATACAGTAGGCATAGCACACATGGCTGTTCATGTCAACGGATGCCATTGTCATCACAACCACATTCTCTAATGGAATTGCATTGACACTCTTTGCCAGGGCCACAAATACACTCCCTAACTACTTAGTTTGCCACACTGCAGTAATGCACAGGACTGCATACACCACAGGGATATCTGGAGGTTCTATGGGCTAGGGCATGTGAATGTGTTTGACATCTGTTGGTATGCCAATGAGGGTTATACTGGGAGTGACTGTGGTTGGGAGCATCATAACCCACACGCAGACACAAGGTGCCAGTACTGACATGCATGTATGCATTGCTTCATGGGTGTGTAGTGGTTGGCTGTACAAGATGGCTGTACAAGGCTAGGTGAGGGGTAATCCTTGGCATTGCGCCACTCGATAATGGTGTGCAGTGTGGTTCAGGGGTGTAGTGTCTGCAATGTCCCTCACAGATGGGTACTACATGAACTGCCCTGGCATCCTGGTTACCATTGTGTATGGCCATAGCTTTGCAATGCATGCCATGTCTGTGTTTGATAGTCCTTGACATGGACATTGCATGGGATGTGCATGTCCCACAATACTGTACAGTGACATGTACAGGTGTACCTGGTTTGGCAGGCACATGTTGTGTACACAGACTGTTATCCTCTGATATGCCAATACTGGCCTTGTGTGGCGAAACCTGTTTATAGTCAGCAGGTTGACCCTCCACCTGCATTGATAGCATGATACAGGTATTCCCTGGTGTCAGTGGCATCGGTCCATACAGGGCACATGTGCATGGCATTGTATGGCCTCTGGGGATCACATTTGATGGCACCACATATGTTGCAGGCATCCAGTGGGGAACATAGTAAAAGCACAGTGTCCGCACTTATATGCCTATTGTACCACTGTATACGGTGCCATGTCCTCTGCAGTCCACTGCAATCACACCATGCCTACTATCTATCATCAATGTGCATGGTACTAGCAACATAGCGGGATATCCTAGGCAAGTGTGTTTGCGTATGACACATGGGTTCAGGACATATACTGGGTACTAGTAGGGTTGCATACTTTGTTCACCAGGCCTTTTGCCAGATGTAGGGGTATGGCTTGCCAACACAGTCCCATGGCTTACTGACATCTATACTCCTCATGAGGTGGCCATTGTGTCATAAGATGGACCCGATATAGGAAAACTACAAAATCTGCTCCCCAACATATCCAGTGGTTAGACACTCAGCCACCTCCACACAGGCTCTGACAGCCAAACACACACACCTGACATGTCCTAGATTCGAACCCCTACCTACCATATCACACTGCAACAACACACATTTACGGCACATACTACGGTGAATACTAGGTTACAGCACTCCTAGAGGTGTATTCCTAGGTGGGTGACATCAGTAGGATTGACAAAGGTGGTCATGTGATTTGTACAGAGAGTACATACTCTGCAAAGCATTGTATTTGTCTCACGCAGACAGCCACACACACACACACACACACACACACACACACACACACACACACACACACACACACACAGTTGGCAAGTCTGGGATTAGAACACCGACCTAACTACTTTATCACACTACAGCATTACGCAGTTACAGAATGTGCTACTGAGATTACTGGGTCCCAGCACTCCCGGAGGTGTATTTCTAGGTGGGTGACATCATCAGCCCAAAGTTGGCTATAGGAATTGTACATAGTGTGAGTAGTCAAAAAGCATTGTTCTGTCCTCGGGCAGATGGAGACACACACACACACACACACACACACACACACACACACACACACACACACACACACACACACACACACACACACACACACACAGTTGGCAAGTCTGGGATTAGAACACTGACCTAACTACTTTATCACACTACAGCATTACGCAGTTACAGAATGCGCTACCGAGATTACTGGGTCACAGCATTCCCAGAGGTGTATTTCTAGGTGGGTGACATCATCAGCCCAAAGTTGGGTATAGAAATTGTACGGAGTGTGAGTAGTCTAAAAGCATTGTTTTGTCCTGAGGCAGATGGAGACACACACACACACACACACACACACACACACACACACACACACACACACACACACACACACACACACACACACACACACACACACATGCCAGTGGTGGGATCAGAACACCTGCCTATCTACAGATCACTATTACAGTACTACATAGTTACGAGTCACACCACAGAGACTACACATTTCAAGGCTGTCATTATGACCTTCTAGGAATGCAGACATCAACAGGGATGCTGGCAGTTAAGATGTACATACCTGTGTACCTGTGTGTTTAAAGTAAGAATCCATCCTGAACTGGAGTATGCCCATCTGTGGAATGGACGTCTGCTATCACTATACAGGGTTACAATGGCCATGCCCATACACATAGAGGCACATAACCGACACAAGGTGTCAGTGGGCATGCTCACACACTTAGTAGAAAAGGGCTGTTTGGAATGCACTATGTCTCAACCTACACAAGGTTATACTGCGCATGCTCATACACTTACTAGCACTGGGCTGTTTGGGATGAACTCTGATTCTAAACACGGAAGGCCACAGTGGCCATGCTATTACAGTTAGACGTACAGAACACATTGTAATGGACTCTGGTGTTAGCAGTTGTTATTGTTAGCAGGAATGCTGCACTACATATATCTGACACTGGTCATCTACACAATGTCTGCTGCTGTCCATCACCTTAGATGTACCATTCTATACCAAGCACAATACTACCATTCACAGTGATGTCATGCTAGGAGTGGCAACTGCTTGACCAACACAATGAGCCAATGTTCTGCTGTAATTATGAGGTTGTCCAGTCTTTGTCATTTTGGGGTGACATGACTGAAAGAAGAAAGGCTTTTGTCACAGATCACATGCATCCATGATTCAAGGGAGTGGGGATAATACCTAGGTCACATTCACCCATATAGTGACATTCCAAGACAAATGTCCTAAACACAGGATAACACCCTGACACCTAGAGGACAACTGCATTGTATGCTTATGCTAACCAGTGCTAGATGTGTAGCATTCGTAATCACAGCTACTCACTGTAGATCCAACAATGGGGAATATTGACATCTGTGCAGTGAGGAACACCTGGCTGAAGTCTCTGTAGTGCACAATAGCACTACCACCATATACCTCAGAACCAGACATGTGGGCCATAACACAGGTACGGACTACTCCAGGTGGTGGTGTCCCCACATACATAAAGGCCACTCACATGTACTGACCAGTACTCCCACAAAAGGCATCACAGATTAGTCAGATGCAGGTCACAGTGTCAAAAGCTGTATTCTAGGATGTAACCCTCAGACACCACCATGCCCTCGGACCACCAACACACATCTATACATGTGGTATGATATATAATATTACAACACCATGTGACCTTTGACTGGTGGACTGTACCTAGCTCTACATCAGCTGTGCAGAGTACCCATGTACTGATACAGTTGCATCATGTGTTATGCAATGCAAAGATACCACTGTTTGTAACCAGGTCAGCTGTACACATACCAGGGTCCCTCAGTTATTTACAGCATTAACAGATGACTGTTGCTGTACACCAGTAAACACTCTCATGTTTGGATATGACATGCATGTACCTGCCCTGGATATGTACATGCCACACACATACAACATATATATAAATAGCATAGCTGTTGTTGTCCTTTGTGCAGACAGGTGGCTACAGCCATTACACACATGCACATGGAAGGTAGGTCCATGACTGCTTAATGCTAACAGTACATAAGGTGTTATATCAATGTTAACAGAGGTAACATTCCTTTGGTACTGGTCACCCATGACACCTATCATATCATACAACATTCCATGTGTCATGTATGTCATTACACATGTCCACCAAATGCAATGCCTACAAACATGCCCAAATGACAGGAATGTAGGACCTACACACATGTACATATAATGGTGTGCATTCAGATACGTGTGCCGTTGCTGATGTTTGCAGGTGACGCGTGTCTTAGTATATCATGCAGTTGCAATGCAGCCTCAACATTGCCAACTGTATATGGTGATATGCTGAAAGTACGGTAAGCTGTACTTCAGGTATGGACAGATGTGTGGACATAACTAAGTGGTGGGGCATCTTTGCAGATGGATGTTTGCTGAGGACAGCTCACAGGTGTGTCACAAACATTCTTACAATAACCTGTGTAAATGCTAAGCTATGGTTTTGTTAATTGAAGAAGAACACACACAACTTAGACAGCGGTCAGGATGACACCGAAGGTAAATCACTTGACACCTGTAACAGTTAAGACCTCCTGTGTGCATATATTGTGCATATATCAGCACAGCTGCCAAAGGTAGTGTCAGTACACTTTGAAGCATGTGCAATACTGCTGTAAGTCTGTCATACATATCATGAGATAGGCAGGTGTTTGATTCACAGTACTGGCATGTGTGGTTGTGTGTGTGTGTCCATATGTGTCACATATGGTGGGGAATACATCTCTATTGTTACTCACTCTCTTGTACACTGTTGTAGACATCTGTACAGACTGCAATGTAGAAATCAGTACATAGGCAGGGGTCTGTATCTCACACATGTCAGGTATCTGTATGTGCGTGACATAGGTGTATTCAATAGTGAATGCCACAGTGTGTGTGTGTGTGTGTGTGTGTGTGTGTGTGTGTGTGTGTGTGTGTGTGTGTGTGTGTGTGTTACTGTGTCAGTGAATCCGTGAGTGTGTGGGTGCGTTACTGTGTCTCTGAATATATGTGTGTGAATACCTGAGTATGTGGGTGTATTTGTGTGTTCGCATCCTGTCATGGGAATGTGTATTACTGCTTCCCAATTAGGCAACACGCTTTTCACTGGCCTCTATCCTTGTCATCAGCTAGACCGCTCTCTTACCTCCCCACTCCATGTAACTGTACCTGTGATGTCACCCAGTATGGATGTCACGTCTCTAGCCACAGTAGCTTAATACACAGCTATCATGCTCTTGGATCAGTAGATCAGTATACGTGTTTGGAAAGTGGGACTTTCTAACAGTGATGTGGAAGCTACAAAGTGCATGCTGGTATTTTCATATATACCTTTGAGTAGTCCACATTTACATATGGGACACTAACTGCAAACACTGACATCCACCGGCACATGAAATTAGACATGAAGGAGGAAGGCAGAACATCAAGACCAGCATGCAGTTACTGTTGTTACACATGACACATACTGTTAACAGTACAAAATGCATTTTAAACCTGTACTACATGGTATGTCTGCTGCCTGTCAACAGTACACAACAATTGTAATCTACAATTATTTTCCTAGTCTGTTCACCCTGTACATCAGACTATATGAGCATGTCCCTGCACCAATGGTGTGGATGACAGGGATGCGGCACAGGCATCATCATATGCACAGGGTGATAATGTTTGCCAGAGGCCTAGGCTGCACCATTGGATGACATCATGTGTGTGGGTTAGGGCCTTTGATCTCATTGGGTGTGTGTGGATGTTATGCATGTGTGTGTTGCAGTGCCCTACATATGTTTCCGGTGTGTGCATGTATGTATGCACACAGTTCTGGCATGTGTCTGGCCTACACAGGGGTATTATTGACAGCTGCAGACTGTACAGGCCAGGTTTTACAGTTCACGGTGTCCAGCCATGGCCACGTGATCTGCGCCTGTCAGCGGTTGCACGGGCACTACCAGGCAGAGGTGCAGATTAGGTACTGTCTGATGACAAATGTCCACTGGAACCGTGTCCCTGTTGGGACCGTCCAGGGCCATGTGCACATGGTTTGCTGTGTCCTGGTGTGGACAGCACAGCATCAGCTGCACTGCTGCTGCTACTGCCACTATGGGAGCGGGCATATGAGGTAGCACATTCACGTAGACCTGCAACAGGTGATGTAGCTGGCATACATCCACACGCCCATCCTACCAGATGTTCCAGCACAGCCATCTCATGCTCGCAGATTGACATGCCACAGTCAAGGACTCCAACCATGTCACCCAATCGTCTATCCAAAACTTCAGCAAGATGATGGGGAGCATTTGCCAATGCCTGGATGTTGTTGTTTAAAGAACGGACAGCAGCCCCTCTGAAGCCTCTGACCTTCTCTGTTGTGCCATTCAGCATGTGCCTGTGCCTCAATTACAGCCTGCAACATGCGTCTGGTGACACCAGCTGCTGTGCTCTGTCTTGCAGGGGCATGTTGGCTAGAGGTCCTCCTATGAGCAGCACTGGCCATGTGCCTGTGTGGGGCATCACCAGTCAGTTGACTGACACCATGGTGTGCAGGCACACATTCCATAGCCTCCACACTTTCCTGTTCCAAGCTACCACATGCCAACTGTCTTTCCTCTATGATTTTCTCTATGACCACTGGTGATGGGGAATGTGTTGGCATGAGAACTGTGTGCTGGGATGAGGGGGATATAGGGGGAATGGCAACCAATGGCACAGATTCAGCCCCTGACAACCCTGCCTGTGCCTCAATCATATGTTCATCATCACTGCTAGAGTCTGCAGGAGGGGAACACACCTACATCAACACCTGTGAGGGCAGACAAGAACTGTACATTACAATCTATACAACAGACACACACACACACACACACACACACACACACACACACACACACACACACACACACACACACACACACACTATGGAACCCAACATGCATGTGATATGACAGAATGCATGCAACATGCATGTGATATGGCAGATGGCATGCAGCTCAGACAATTATAGTGGTAGTTATCATACATCCCTGGGATGCACACAACACCATTCATGTGTCATAGCAGAAGGCATGCACATTACACAATTATAGTAGTAGTTAGCATACATCCCTGTGTTACACCATGTAGACCAGCACAGGTTAACAGTACACCTGCCTGATGTGTGGCATATGACCTTGACAATCACATGTAGTATGACATGTGATCTGCTGACATGTGCAATGACATGCATACATGTTTAACACAATGGTGTCCTATCAAATATACAGTGAAGTAATGGTGTCCCAATGCAGGGATGTGTTATACTAACATGGACCTTCCACTGATGCAGTGTTGTCTGTCTGCCCTACAGATATACTGCACATTTAGCTGATGTGCATGGCCATTGCAGGGAATCATGTGGCTTCTCTATTGCTATACAGTATGAGTTACAGACACAGTTCATAGCCATGACTGTGTTCAGATACAATACATTTATACTGTGGAATGTGACCTACGTCACTGAGGTGTATATACACTAAACTATAATGTGGAATGTATGACACAGGTCACTGATGGGTATACGGATGACACACCTGCACATCTGCAACCATATTGCTGCTGCCTGGCAACTATGGCCAGACATGGCAAACTCGTCAGTACACCATGCCCCACATGACATCTGTGTACCACACACACACACACACACACACACACACACACACACACACACACACACACACACACACACACACACACGAGGAGCAAGGATGACAGTGATGTCCGACACCAGCAAGGGGAATGTACTGTATCTGTGGCCTGATGTGGTTGTCTGTGTATGTATGTGGATACTGTACAGGTGACTGCTGTCATGTCATGACACTCAAGATGTTCAACACATCTTATGCAGTGGATTGATGTCACGCCTACACAAGATGTGCACAGGCCTGTAGGGTGTCTAGTGTTCCACATCTGCAATATAACCATTACACAAAGGCCATAGTTGGATCATGTGGAGCCAATGTACAACAGGGTGTACACACATGCACATCACTTCTACTGTGTGTGTTGCTTCATGTCTCTGGCCATCCTCCATGGCCATGTGTGAACATGTGTTGGCCAAATGGTTGTGACGGGCATCTATTTCACATGTCTGTGTTGTCCCATATGACATACACCCATAGATGTCATATGCTCCACTGACGACAGGGTTATGCAGACAAAGGGTGGTATGTTTGGTATGTGGGATATGTTTTTCAGGATAGTTAGGCAGTGTTGCAGCCAGCCCACTAAATGTCATGGACATGTCAGATAGCACATAACATTGTGTGACATTCATAGCAGAGGTATAATCCACACCTGTGAATCCTGTGGGCTGGCCATACTCCAGCTCACTGTGTAGTACTATTTGTATTCCCCACATGTGTAGTTGTGATCTGTAGTACATGTCCCTACAGTGAACAACACCTCCACCATTGTATGCACAGCTGTCCACACATCTGGCAATGACAGTTTGTGAGGTTTCATGTCGGTGTTTCATATAGTTTGCAATTATTGCACATGGGTAGCCATTGTGATGCATTGCAGGTCCGACCTGTATATTGTGACAGGACCATACATTATGTGTACATGTGGTAATTGGCCAATTGGCAGATAGATCTATGCATTAACATGCCTGATAAATAATAACAGTCTCACCTGCAATGGGCTGCTGTTGCAGCGGAATGCCAGAGGTACCTAAATAGGAGTGACAGAACAGTATGATCATTATCAACGCCTGTATGATAGCTACAGGGTGCAATGTGCATGTTAACATGTACACCAGTACAATAGACTATACTATGGAGTATGCACATGTGTGCATACACAGAGTAGCGTACTATAGTATGCAGCATGTGTGTATACATGCCTTGCATATGATGTTACATTACATATTGTACAGTGACACATGTAACTATATAAAATATAGTTGTTATATGTGCAGTAGTGACTTACCAGGCAACTCCAGGCTCGGTGGTTGAGAGACACCCACCTCCATGATATCAGCTAAGGCTTGTGGATGTTGTTCTGCAGGTGTCCCCAGGTTGGCCAGTAGCTCCTCAGTACATGTGAGTGGGGGATGGGTTGGTTGCCCACCACTTGTTGCACCTTGTTCCCTGGCGATTGCATTTGCACGCTGTTTCGCCCATCTAATTAGGTCTGTACAGTGTCTGTGCACCTGCTGGTATGTGCGGTTGTGGCCACCCACATCATTAACCCTCCTGCGAAGTTCCTGCTACAGGGCATCCCGCTGCTGTGCATCCTGTGGCACATGGTTGAACAGTACATGATGATTATCAAGTAGGTATGGGATGAGGATCTCATCCTCCAAGCGGGTATAAGGTGGCAGCCTTGCATGCGGCATACCTGGAAGATATAATGATGGAGACAGGTCACAGTAACTTACAGAGACATACAGAGGTACAGCTGAATGTACATGTGTATCACATTTATTATGATTAAATAATTGTCTTTGCAAATCTACATGACACTGACACCACTGACATGTTTGTGTCACACACATTTGACACTCAATGGTGATTGGATATTATCACCATATATGTGTGTGTCACCTGATGACACTGCTCATACTCCATGTAGATGCTGTCTTGATGTGGGCATGTCTGTTTGCCTGTACTGGTGTTCTTACCTATCAGCACATGCCTGGATGTATCCACATTAATGCAGGTGACCTTGATGCTGTCTATATGTCACATATATTTACACTGCCTTAACGGACATGACCTGTGACCCTGCAGATTTGCTCACTGAAGGTTTTACATGTATGTGTTTTGCCATATACATCTACACAGCACTGTAAGCAGTCCAACATCTTGCCATGTATCACCTTTGTTGCCAGGTCAAGCAGTGCCACATAACTGATCCACAGGGTTAATGATATATTTACCATGCGGTCATCACACTATGTCTGAAAGAGGGGCAATGTGCAGCTTTGTTGGACAGGGATGCATAGTATGGCAGGAGTATGTAAAGTGTATGGGACAAGGATCTGTCCGGCATGTGGTGATTCTTGTACTAGCAAGGTGGATGTCCATGAAGTATGTGTTTGAGATCAGGATGTGTATGTGTAGCATGTCCAACATCACTGGGTTGGACATGGCTTTATTCAGGGTAGGCATCATGCTACATAGTGGAGATGGGGATTGGGAAGGCTGGTGTAGGCCATCTGAAAATGGCCAATACCCCTTAAAGGTAATATGTGATCTGATATGGGTCACTTGAGTGTTGAGTATGGCTGAACAATGATCTCTGTATTCATGGATGGCACCCTGTCATGATTAGGGTTGCCACTTATGACTACCTGACAGGTGTGGTGATGTAACTATGACAGGAAAGACAACTGTCCAGCTGCATCCCTTACACACAGTGTCCCTTATGTTGATCGCTGCCTAGGTGGTAGTTCATGGGCACAGGGTTATTAACATAGGGGTGACAATGCAATATGTAGCTGTCAGATTGTGGCCAAATGTCACACACCTCACCCACAAAGCCCTTTCTGTATGTTGACCACAACACTCATTGAGTCAACTATTGCTCATAGGTCATAGTCATTTGCATACTTCAATAGGCAGATGCCTTCTGTGTTAATCTATGTGGTATAGACTACAATGAGGGGGAGTACAATGAATTAACCCTGTCTTACTGTTGCTGGCACTGGTGTGATGTGCATGTATTACTCATATTCGATCAAGAAAAAACACACTTCTGGATCCAAGAATCCAATCGAAGTCTCCACAAAAAACAAAAGAAGCAGCACAAACTGGATAAAGAATAATTTCTTTACTGGATTTTGGTACCTCGGCCTTCACCTTCACACGGAATAATGTTGTAAAGTACAAACCAGTATAAATACACACCTCACACAATCATGTTAATTAAACAATTAATCAATCAAGAATAAATATATCATTTGTTAAAGAAATATGCATGAATATAAATATACATATATATATATATATATAATAAATATATACTCACAAAAATATTTCATATATTATACTTCTAAATTCATACCATTGGGAAATAGTGTTCCATAATTTACAATGAACTTTGATTCCATATTCAATAATTTATTCTGAAAATTTATATTACTTTCTCCCATTCCCCATGGTTTTGCCAAAATACTGAATTTAAAACCAGTATGATCTCCCCTATGAAATTGGTGGAAGTGGCTTGCAACTGGACTATCAAGTCTGTTGTTCCTAATATCCCCCAGGTGTTCCAAGATTCTTAACTTAACCCTACGTTTTGTTTGTCCTATGTACCATTTTTGTTTTGTACAGTTACACCCAATAATATATATCACCCCTGAAGAATTACAATTAAAGTGATCTAAAGCATGGTATGTAACCCCATTAATTTTGTAGCCATCTAAATTGATGGTATGAATTTAGAAGTATAATATATGAAATATTTTTGTGAGTATATATTTATTATATATATATATATATATATATATATATATATATATATATATATATATGTATATTTATATTCATGCATATTTCTTTAACAAATGATATATTTATTCTTGATTGATTAATTGTTTAATTAACATGATTGTGTGAGGTGTGTATTTATACTGGTTTGTACTTTACAACATTATTCCATGTGAAGGCGAAGGCCGAGGTACCAGAATCCAGTAAAGAAATTATTCTTTATCCAGTTTGTGCTGCTTCTTTTGTTTTTTGTGGAGCATGTATTACTCAGACACCTTCTGTAGTGACGGTTCTGCCAGCAGTCCAGTTGCAAAACACTCCTGTGACATAGGAATGTACATCTAGTATACTGAGTGTAGCTGGAACACAGTATGGATGATGATGTCCTATGACCTGGCAAGGTTATGATATGCTGAGTGAAATCAACCTTACTGTCATCTACATCTATACTACTGACATCAAATAAGTTGATCAAGGTTCATGGCCTTTCAGACCAGACTCAGCAGAGTAGTAGTGCAGTAATTCCCATTATCAGTGGTGCCTCCCCCTTTGTGGGTTGTGATAACTGTTGGTGTGCACAATTCAGTGTGCACACAGCCTGACATGAAGCTATGATTTTACATGATGTTTATGTGGACAGCAAATTGTTTTGACATATGTTTATGATACAAGATGTGGACAGGTCCCATACAGCCTGAGTGCAGCTTGTACCTGCATAGTTGTGGTTACAGGGGCTCTGTAGTGTACATGGATATATGAATGTGTACCTGTTGGGGGGCAGTGTGTTTATGTTATCCAAGACCCTATCTGGATGAACAGGTGCTATTTCCATAGGTGCAGTGCTTCACATGCCATAATGCTGTGAAGCACAGCAGGTCTTGTTGTTGCCATTATGTTTCATGGCACAGCTATGGAATCTTCTGTGGTTGGCCTTATAATATGTGGATGATTAGTTTCACAGTAGCTTTGTGTGGCATTATATGGTGTATCTTTATTTTACAGAGGCTGACCATGGGTCATCTTCCACTCATGTGTGTTGACTCTTGTAATAGTTACTAACTTCTGTGGTACAGTTTAAGGCAGGGTACCACCAGTTTGCCTTCATGTTTGTGTTTGGTTGAATCCTGTTCCTGTTTCAATGGCACAATCACTGCACATATGTGAGTGCTTAAAGTGCATTTGTGTAGGACTCAGCATTTGCACATGCATTGTACATCTGCATGGGTGCCATTACAGTCACCACTTCACTCTTAAGGAGCATAACATGGGCTTTGAAGACTGACCATGTGTGGCATACTGTTAGCCCTGTTTGTGTGTCTATGGTGATCCAGGTCATTGCTGTTGCTGACATCCAACATGCATTGAGCACAGGTGTTGGTACATGATGAGTCTTCCCAGTTCATAATGGGATAGCTGAGTGGCCATGATTATGGTTTCCTGTCTCAAAACTGGTATTTCCCATTACAGCACAATGACAGTTGGGAATTCTGAGGCATGGTGGATGATCTGTCACAAGGGGCATTTTGGATTAAACTTTGGCACAAAGGTAGTTGCTCAGCATAATGCATCTTACGTTGTGCAAGTGCAACTAGTGTGGGGGTGTACATATCCCTCAGGAAGTTGGACACACCTGTGGGCCATGTGTTCCAATAAAGGGTGATGGCCATGAGGTGAGGTATGTGTTATAACATGGTCATGCAGGGGTGCTCTCCAGAGCATTGAACCATAACTATCACTGCACAGATATGTTCCCCATGTTTCAGATTGCCGTAAGTAAGTCCATATTGAGTACCTGATTTGTATCATTGAGTATCAAGACCCACAGTTTATTTCTTGGCTATCCTTGTTGCACCAGTGGACTTTCACTTGAACTTGGCATGATGAGGGCACTATAGGGGAAGCACAGGCCGTTGCCAGTATCCAGATTCTCAGGGGTGACAGGTGCAGGCCCTGTCTGGCAAAGCATCATGGTCTGTCAACCATGTTATCCCAGACAGAGAGATGCTGTATACTCTTTGAATTACACCAGTACATTACACGATTGTGGAATACAATCCTTGTCCCTGTACTGCTGCATCATTCTGGCCAATGACAGAATGCTACCCAGGACTTGGGACATACCTGCATGGGCTACAAAACCTGACAGTTCCTCCATGTGTTTCCATGCAGTCAAGACTACTGCATCACAGGTCCTGCACAATAACATAGAATATGCCAGAGACATGTGTATAGTTCAAAAGGTGGTCTGAGTGTATGGGTATGTGGCTAATCATGGCAGACAGGTAGTTGACAGTATGTTTGCCTTCATATAGCTTGGTGTGTAACATAGTGCTAGAGTTTGCATTCACAAATGCGTACTGTTGGCCATGTTTCTGGCCACGTGTTCTGAGGAGTGACACAATTATGCAAACTAAGTCATACAGTCTTTGTATCCTGTTTTCTGTCTATTCCAACTTGGGAGGCCTCTTGCTTGGCCAGAAATTAGAGGCCTCTGTGGATGCGTGTGAATTCTGGTGGCATGTGTGTGTGTGTGTCCTTACTGTGTTCTGGTAAGGGTATGTGTTGGTTGTGGTGATGGGATGCATGTGTTAACCTACACATCTTGACTGTCTAGTCCAGTCATGGGTGTAGAATGGACTGCCTCCAAGCTCATCCCTGTAGCTGCATCCCAGACAATGTGTGGGGTGTTGTGTTAGGCAGGTTTGACAGTGTACATGTCTTAGAGATTGAATTCCTCCAGGATGGCCACATACACAAAGCTAACATTAGTAAACACCAGTAGCTGACTAGTGGACATGCCTGCATGAGCATTCAGTACAACAAGTACCATGTACTGTATTTAGTTTACTTACTGCTTATGCAGATGTTTTAGACAGTGATGCTCACAAGTACATATTTGTGTTATGGACGTGGCAACACTAGCTATTACAGGAACATGATAGCTACCTTTAGTAGCAGTCCCCCTCTGAGGGCCACATCACATCCTGATAGTTGAGTACAGATGATGCACGTGTCAACAGGGCTGAATCCTTGTCTGGGTATATGCTCACATACCCACCAGAACCATGAGCTCTGTTGGCCACAGACACCCACTCCCAACACAGAGTCAAATATCAATAGACTCTGCTGCCAATATCGACATGATCAGGATATGATCAGATAGTGTAAGCCATCACCTATGAAGCAGCTATTACACATGGGCAGCAGTTTCCTACATCTTACACTCCTACAGCAGATGTCACACTAGAGTTAAGGATGATATGCACCCTGTTTCATTACCAGTACTGTCCACATATTTCCAAGCAGCTGTTAGTCTGCCAATGAGAGGTTAGGCTACACAAACCTAAATGTTCAACCAATGTGTCTCTACTGTCAATATCCACTCTATGTAGGTGTGCATATAGCCATTTGGCACAGCCCTGTAACAAGGGTCAGTACACATTTGCAGAACATGTACACACGTACAGCTGTCATTGCTTGCAAACAATACTAGAGAGGTGGATATTCTGCAATGTGGACCTTTATGCAAGGCTAAAAAGACAAACCCACCACCGTATATAGCGCAAGTAACCATAAACTGAGGGTAATGCTACCCAACACCAGAAGTCTGGACCTCACATTGCATGCACTTGAGGCACTCCTCTGTATGGAGAACATCGATATATGTGCAGTAACAGGTACCTGGTTTAAGGCTCCAGAGAGCACCACAACACTACCAGGCTATAACTCATACCACACCTTTCGGCCACAGAACCCGGACCGAAACACAAATGGTGGGGGTGTATCCATATTCATCAAGGACACTCACACCTCCAGGTTAGTGGTGCAGCACGATGCATCACAGATCATCCAAATGCAACTAACAATGGCCAAAACTGCATTCCAAATTGTAGCTTGCTACAGATTGCCCACCATGACCCAGGACCCACAATATGCATTTCCAGAGACACTAGGACATATGAAGGTCCTACCAAACACCCTAATACTGGGTGATTTCAACTACCCAAACATTAACTGGGAGAACTACTCAGGTACTAACTCCCTTGCCCAGTGCTTCCATGAATGTATATACTCAAACATCCTGGATCAACTGGTCAACACCCCCACCAGAGGGAACAACATATTGGACCTGGTCATCACCAACATGGGCGACCAGTGTTCCACACCTGACATCAACCCCTCGCTAGTTAGATCAGACCATGGGTTAATCACTTTGGATATTCACATTCCGCCCACAACCCCAAACAAGGAAACCAATGTAAAATACTTTTCCAAAGCAAACTTCACATTGCTTAAGACCGAGGTTAAAAGGTTCACAGCCCCCATGACAATGGACAATGCTGACCAGGATGCTGAAACCTATACAAAGGCACTCTATGATCATCTGCAGGAATGCATGTATTGGGCTATCCCAAGGCAAACCAAGACTTACTCCTCCAAGAAAAGGAAACCAGTCTGGTGGAACCCTGACATAAACAGGCTCTACGACAGAAGGAGGAAACTAGTACAGATAAGAACGAAATCCCTAGAAGGAAAGACATCCCTGATCATTATCAGCAAGACACTACAGTCACTCATAAATTCCTCAAAGGCTAGCTTTGAAAGAGATAATTCCAAGGACTCTAATGATGACCACAAAGCATTATTTAGCTATGTCAAGAACCTAAGTGGATACTCTCAGATCTGCTCTGAGTTGGTGCAGACTGGCAGACAATACACTGAACCAACTGATATTGCCAACATTTTGGCAGACAGGTTCAGTGCAAGCTTTACACCCCTCTCACCCCCGAAAGGGCCCATAATCATACCAGAAGAATGTACGACCCCAGCAATCACCGACACACAGATTAAAACAGCCCTATCCAAAGCCAAGAACACAGCCTCAATGGGACCAGACAGTGTCCCAGGCTGTGTCTTACAAGAGCTCCAAAATGAACTAACCCCACACCTAAATACACTGTTCAAACACAGTCTCTCTATAGGCTATGTACCCACAGAGTGGCGCAAAGCAACAGTTAACACACTCCACAAAGGTGGCACCACAATGGACCCCGGGAACTATTGCCCTATAAGCCTGACTAGCCTGGTCTGCAAGGCTATGGAGCACATCATCATGGATCTCATTCACAGAGACATTGGGTACCTCCAAACCTTTGACCCCACCCAGTTTGGCTTTATTAAGGAAAGACCATGCCTCCTAAACCTGGTGGACTTCTTTGAGATAGTTACCAATGCATTAGATGAGGGTAAGGAGATCCACACAGCCTACTTTGACCTCACAAAGGCTTTCAACACCATTCCCCATTCTGGTATTATAGACATACCCATCAACCTGAACATTAACCCCTACGTCACGAGATGGTTTGCAAATTGGCTCATGAACAAAACCCACACAGTGAGAGTTGCAGACCCTAGGTCCGACTGTAGACCAGTTACAAGTGACGTCCCCCAGGGCTCAGTCCTAGGACCCCTCATGTTCGGTATATAATACTCTGAGGTACAGGCAAGCACAGGAGGACTTTGGCTGAAAAATTTTGCAGACGACTGCAAACTAGGGGCCATAATTGATTCCCCAGCTGATACAGACACCCTCCAGAAGGGTCTCACTGAGACGGATACCTGGTGTCAATATCATGGCCTCAAGGTGAATGCCAAAAAGTGCATAGTCATCCCCTTTGAAAAAAACTAATTACCCATGGACTACCACATAGGTGGTAGTCCCCTACATACAGAAAAAGTAATAAGCGATCTGGGAAACCAAGTAGATGGCAATCTCTCCTTTGATAACCATATTGCCAAGGTTGTTAGAATATCCTTCTACATGGCCCCCCTAATCTCAAATGGGTTTGCATCCAGAACAAAGGAGGTCATTGTGCCTCTCTACTCATCACTTATTAGACCCATTAAAAAATACAACACTCCATTTGGGATGTACCTTACAAGACAACTGCAACAGTTTGAAAGACCACAAAAGTACCACAACAAGAGGATTACTGACCTCAAACAGATGACCTATGCAGCCCAACTAAAGAAACTTCAGCTATACTCGGTTGCATACCGCCTACTCAGAGGTGATCTCTGCTTGACATACAAGGCCCACGTTCAACCCAGTATTGATGGATATGCTCCACCTAAACAAAAACCCCTAAGAGCCACATGCTCTAGGGATATAAACCTAACCACAATGATAACTAGGACGTGCTGGAGGGATAGATTCCTGACCCGGAGACTCCCCATGCTTTGGAATATGATTCCAATGTACATCAGGCAGGGCCCCTCACTAGCACTCTTCAAGAAAAACCTTGATGGGTGAATGGGAGACAGAAATGTACCCCGAGGATTACTGCAGTGGCTCTGCTGGACAGAGGCACAAGGAACTAATGGCTCTGCTGTTCAGAGGCAGAGGGAACTAACCTAAGGGGGTGGCGGAAGCCAAAACACTCTAGCTAAGCTTATAAATGCCCTTGGGCAGACAGCCTAGTACCTACCTATGAACCTATGAACCTATTACATGTCTTATGTGCATGGATAGTTAACTAGCGCTTCCATTTTACTTTGCTATCATGCTGATAAACTGTCGGATGACTACAAGTTATATGTATCCTGTTATTGTGTATTGTAAATGCCAATAGACATAACTAATGCTTGCCTAACATAACAGTAATGCTATATAAAATGTAATACATATCTGCCTACAATACTGTACATTACACACTTATTGGCCCAATATCCCACAACGCAAATCATAATTGCACAGTAGGCCCACCTTCGACATGTTATCCTCAGTAATACACCCATACATATACCTACTGTTACAATATATCAACATATACTATTCCCTGTTATAACACATACTTGTTGGACCAACCCTGCCACTGACAGTGGCTGGAGAGGAATTGTTGGGTTTAAAACCCTTATATAGCATCCCTTGTGGTGTATGAGGTGTTTGCCTTGTGACCTACAGCAGTACACACATAAATACTACAAGCATTACTATGCTCAACAATACATCACTACAAGACAACTGTTTCCACTATATGCATTGTGTACACTTTAATTATTACAGAACAGGTACTACATACACAGACATACTGAGTGTTCTACATACCTTATTAGTAACTCGAGGTGTTGTTGACTGTTATTTCAATCTTTTTCAGTTTGTGTTTCAATCTTCTTTGTAATGTTCTGCTGGTATATACAGATGGTTTGAATGTGTGACAAGCCATCCTTTTATAGTTAGATATCAGTAACATGTGCTATCCTGACCACCAATTGGTGTTCCAAAGTAGTTAATTACATGCACATCAGCTGTGCAGTTACTTCATTAGCCAATACCATGGCAACAGTGATGTATAAATGAGTACTCCACTTGGGCGTTGTCCCTTAGCCTTACTTGTGAGGAAGACGGCCTGGATGTGTTGTTTGTGATGTATTGCAACAGCTATATGGAGACAAACAGAGATATATTAGCTTCATGACTCCCGTGGATTGTGTGTAATGCCCAGAAGATGTTGTTCTACATGTGAGTACAGCTGTTATATTTCAGGACATTGCTACTTATGCAGGGTTTGTTTGTACCTGATACTTCTGCAGATGTTTCAGTCTGGCAAGGATGTTTGAGCAGCTCAAGGCTGTATGGCTATGCGTATAATGTTAGGTGGTTTACAGTGTGCTCACCAGACATCTTTGGTTTGGTGTAAATGTGTATCATACTCTGCTGATAATTAGTAATTGGTAACACTTCCTGGTGTGCATACAACCCTCTGAAATGGGATTAGTGCAAACAAACCCTGTAACATCAGCAGCTGTTCCATTATATAACAGCAACTATCTCACATAGGGCCATGTTAGTGTGTCTCTGACAAGGTATGTTAAGGCTTCAGCAGATGTTGTACAGTGAGTGAATAATTTGTAATGTTATTACAGTATGTATTGTAATTGGTTTGGGTGTGGGGGAGATGTTGGTGGGTGTACATAGCAGATGCAGGTGTGTAGTAACTGCTTTTATACATATTCGATATGTGTGTGAGGGTTCCTTCCCTATTTGAACACCTATCCTTTAGTGGACTAATACTATGGTAATTGCAGACTGATTCATTAAGGCACTGTTAAATAGTTCCTGTATAGCATGCAGGTAATGTTAGTCCTTGAATCCTTTCGGCAATACATCGGAATGTAATAAAGTGTTGCTACATGAAAGTTGTCTGTGTATTTCTGTCATAGATATTTGCAGTCATTGTAGTTGTGTTGGTGACTGACCCTCTTTGGCTCATGTCCATAGCACATATTTGTAATAGTGTATAGGCATATACTCTCCATATCCTTTGCTCATAGAGTTTGGTCGCGGCGGAATGTGTGCTTGCTATGGTCCATGTTATACTCATATATGAACACTTCAACCGCTGTATACGGGATACCTATGGAATCCCGAGCGCACACAATCCCGATGCCCACAGTACCAAGCCCAGACTCCCAAACCCCACATTACCGAACATTCAAACTCGTGACAGTCAAACTCACGAAAGTAACACAAACACAGAACACACACATGCACACACAGACACACTGCTACCCACCACATCCAAACAAATCATCCTACACTACGTATGAGCAGGGAGGCAAGCCCCCCTACACCCCCCATGTAGGTGGCTGCACCCCCCACACCCCCGTACTTTAATATTCTACCTCCAAGATCGCACAGACCCACAAAGCAAACCCACACCCACACATTACAGTCCCCCACAAACACGCAACACACTCAGAACACACACTTACACACAGTAACCTACCTGAAACGCAACACCAGAAGCACTAACTCAAAGTCCCTTAACATCGGGATTTTAAAACTCGTGCTTCTGGTGTTTCGGTACTGTGGTCTTTCCGTCTTTAAGCCTCGGGATTACGCGAGTCGGTATGTCAAGCATTCGGTATTTGGTAGGTATCCTGTTTATATGTACCTCCATGGTTCTGTAGATGTAGTTAACATATCTATATATCATATATCCCTATATATCAACATATATCTCTCTCTCTCTATATATATGTTGATATATATATATATATATATATATATATATATATATATATTGGGTACATGGCGGTTTGTCCTATTTTCACACAATCCTCCCTTTTGTGGTTTAACTTGTCTGAATACACAGCTGCCATAGGTACAGCTTAGGTAGCTTAGTGGTAGGTTACTGTGAAGATTGTGTACATAGTTGTGTGTTCTAATCCTGGCCATGGTCATTTTACCTCTCAGAGCAGGCACTGGTAGTGCAAGGGTGATTAACGCACATTTCAGCGGTTGTGAGCAGCTTTGCCCGTGATCTGCGCGATGTTCAGCAAACGTTAAACCTGTGTGGCGCTTATCCACGTAGTCATGTTTAAGCGCCGTTTACCGGTGCTTACCGGCACAATAACCCACTAATGACTGCTTTAAAGTGCTTTAATCACCCTGCATCCAACATCCCTTATTCAAGACCTCAAAATGACGTAACAGCCCTTGCAGGTCTTGAAAGTGGGACCATGAACACCACAGTCACTGCCTTTACCACTGAGGCATCTGAGATATGTACAACTTTTATGGTGTTTAGTATGTACAGTCTACTACAGCCGTTCCTCACTACTGCAAACAAATGTGTAAGTCAGTTGGTGTGTATGATACTTGTTAATGTTCATATGTTTGTTGAAGTCAGTGTTGCAATGTGACCTGACAGGGTGTATTATGGATGAAAATGGTTCTTGTTTTGTGCCCTTTTTACATTGTCCCCATAGTCCATGTGTACCCCTTCAGTTCACGTATTGAACATCCAACACAGGCTTTCCTTGATGCATATTCCATTAGCCAGCGGTCCTCCCCCACACCAATCTCCACATACACAGCAACCATTGCTTCTATGGAGAATTAGGTTAATATTAATAGTTATAATGCCAGAGCTGCATGTGTTTTGCGTACACTTCTATCCATTTGGAATGCTTCTGTGTCACAAAGTGTGTTCATAGATGTGTATATATATATATATATATATATATATATATATATATATATATATATATATATGGCTATAGATGTTACCGTATATATATATATATATATATATATATATATATATATATATATACATATTTCCATCTATGTGCACACATCAGTGACATGTATATATATATATATATACATATATATATATATATATATATATATATATATATATATATATTTAGTATTAATTTGTAACACTTATACATCTGTAGACTTGTATATGTTGATTCACACATTACAGTACATTACAATGTACTGTACATATGTACACAAAGTGACTGACCCATCCGTGGTCTGGTTATAAAATCAGAATGGATATATATAATTTATATTTTGCATTAGGTTTATTACAATATCGTAGTTACAATGGTTTTCAATAAGTATGAAATGTGTTGTAAAAGAGACATTTCCCTTTTAAGAATTCATCATTGAAAATCAATGACATCAATTAAGTAATTATTCAATATATTATATTGTATAAAAACCTTGTGTTGAAGTAATAGTATGTATTCTGAAGAAGTTCGTAAGGACGAAACCTAGGTCAATAAAGCAGTCTTGCAGAAGGAACGTGTGGTGGCTTTTTGCTTGAATTGGTTCCAGTGTTACAAGTATATATTTTTCAACAAATTTGGGTTTGCTTTCATCTCCTTATTGGCATCGACTACATCTTGCTTTTCAACAACAGGTTTGCTGCATATATTGGTTACTACCATCCGTGGTCAGTACTGTGAAATGCCTGTAGTATAAGGTGTAGTCAAATGACCACTAAACATGTATACAAATTAGCTGGCTTAGTGGTAGGTCCCATGACTATGGTGTGCATGATCCAGGGTTCAACACCTGTGATGTATTAGACATGTTTTACTACAGAATAAGGCTAATTTAAGCAGTTGTAAGCAGGTTTAAAGATATTTGTGTGACATTATACCAGCGGCTGTACACAGTTAAATAAACTTTACATCCTACAACCTTTGAATGCAAATATGGCCACTTCTGCTAACTACTCGGGATATATACATTTCAGTGACATAACATCTCACGATGTGCTTACATAACATTACATTGTCTGTTAACTGTACTCTCCAACACACATGGGTTTATGTGTGTTCCAAATGTTTATTATTCTGAGGAATACTACCTATATATGCAAGCTGTGGTTAAGGTATACTATGTAACATGTAAAACATCTCTGACTTTATTGGGATTTGAACCATGAATGCACAGATATTATGCAGATGCTGTAGCCATTACACTATTGACATTAACATTCCTTCTGCCTATTTCCTATGTCCATGAATCCTATGTGTAAGCTTGGCTACACAACAGGCAGAGCCACCCACACCCAGTGAGCTTCATGAAATACCGACATAACACATGAATTGAGAGACTATACATTAAAATCCTAACTACATTTGGCATAGCCCCTCACTGACACACTTCAGGGGAAACCTTGATGTGTGACTGGGCAACAGTATATACACCCCTGGGATCATGTGTCCCAGAAACATACAGCCAGTGTGTGGGGGAGCCACTCCAGTTTTATAGCTGCAAGACCTGTTGGGGAAATTGAATGTTGTTGGGTTGTCATGTTAACATGCCCTTTTGAGATCACTATGTGCCCCTATCACCCTACAGCACCCCATTCTTCAACAGCTTCCAGAAACTCTGCCTGGAATCACTTCATTGGCTATGCTTGACAGAGGCTCAGTTACTTCATCAATGGTGCAGAAAAAATCACCACCCTATAGCTATGCTTCTAAATGCCCTTGGACAGATAGCCTACCACCTATCTGTGAACCTCTACAGTGCAGGCCATTTCCAACATCATATGTGATTATACAGAGTTTTCTGATCACAATATACAGTGTAAAATCACCATGTAGTCAGACAACAGTTAAGTACAGAAAGAACATACAGACTACTGATACTTAATCACTCAAAAGCCTATCTTGGAAGCTAGTAGACTTGTAAAGGTTTCAGGATTTGTATTGCTTACCAGTAGGTTACCTACAGGAAAGATGGGACACAAGCACAGATGGGAAACATGCCTGCAACAATGCCATACCAACTTGCATGTGGTAGCCTAAGGCTTTGGAATGCTGTGTGATCAACCATGTGCAGCTAACATCAGCCATGACTGCAACGCAAACTGTGGACTGCTACAGATAACCCTCCATGACCCAGGAACACCACTACAACTATCTGGAGACAGTGGTAAACATGACAGTCCTATCAGACACCCTGTTATTGGTCAATGTCGGCTACCCTACACTTAACTGGATAACCTACTCGAGTATTCACTTCCAAGCCCAGCACTTCCTGGGATTTATCACCTCATATGGCCTGTATCAGTTGGTAGATGGACTAACGAGAGGTGAAAACATGCTAGAAGTGGTAATCACAGATATGTGCAACAGGTGCACTACCGCGGAGGTAAACCAGTCACTGTTTAGATCTGACCATGAACTATTCACTGATGATTTCCACTCCCAACCATCTCCCCCACCCAAGGAACACACAGTGAATACCTTTCCTACAGCTAAATTCACAGTACTGACAGAGGTGGGAGGGTTCACAGCCCTCACACTCAGGGATGACACTGCTCAAGATACAGACAGAATTACAAATGCACTCTATAAGCACCTGCAAAGATGTATGGGTCGTGCCATCAATGGTAAACCAGGACTTGCTACTCCTACACAAGGACACCAGTCTGCTGGACCCCTGCAATATACAGGCTATACAACAGAAGTAGGACAGTAGTCCAGAACAACAGCAAATCCCAAGACATGCAGACATCCATGACCAGTATTAGTAAGACACTTATGTTACTCATGAAATCATCCAAGGCTGACATCCACAAGTAAATAGGCATAGATTCAGAAGATGAACACAAAGGCTTCTTTGGCTATGTCAAGGATCTAAGCAGTAACACACAGATTTGCACTGTGCTGGCGCAATAATGCACTGAAAATACTGACCCTACTGATATCACCAACACACTTGATGATACATTCGGTACAAGCTTCACCCCTTACAGGCCCCACAACAATACCCAAAATGTACAGTATCCCAGACATCAGAAGCATACAGGTGGTAATGGCCTTTCAAATGGCATGACAGAGCATCATTGGAGACAGGTGGTGTCCCAGACTGTATCCTGCAGACACTACAAGACAAAGTGACCCCCCCCCCCGCCTAATATAGCAATTCAACATCAGCCTCTAAACAGGCTACATGCCCATTCAATGGCACATGGCAAATGCTATTTCACTCCACCAAGGTGGTGACACAACTGACCATGGTAACTACCACCCCATAAGCCTGAGTAGCCTGATCTGCATGGCTATGGAGCGCATCTTCATGGCACTCATTAACATAGACAATGGTAACCTCCAGACACTGGACCCAACCCAGGTCAGCTTGATTGAGTGCCGATCATGCCTACTGAACCTGTTTGACATCTTACAGTCACCTAGACTTTAGGTGTGGGGTGAGGTAGTTCACACATACTACCTGGACCTTGCCAAGGGTTTTGACACCATTCCCCACTCAGGTATTATTTCTAAACTCACCAGCCAGTAAATACACCCATACATCACAGGTTGGTTTGCCAACAGGCTTACACACAGAACCCACATGGTAAGCCTAGCAGCCTCCAGGTCCAACTCTTGATGAGTCATAACTGGTGTCCACCAGGACTCAGTCCTGGGATCCCTACTGTTTGTCATATACTTCTCAGAGATACAGGCTAACACAGGTGGACTACAGCAGACCGTGTTTGGTGATTACTGCAAACTGGGAGCCATAACTGACAGTCCAGCTGTCACAGACGTCCTTCAAGGGGCCTCACATAGACCAACACATGGTGTCAAAGTCATGGCCTCCAGCTAAAGGCCACATACTGCATGGTCATTCTATTTTGGGAAACTACAGACACACACATATTAACACATGAGTGCCAGACACTATAATTCAGACGATGTAATGGGCATGTGAGGACTACATTAGATAGTGATCTCTCCTTTGACAATTATATCTGTGAAGTAGTTAGGACATCAGTTTATGTAGGCCATCTGATAACGTAAGGGTTCGCATCTAGACAGACTGAGGTTACTGTGCCCCTTTACTCATCACTCATCAATCCCATCATCGAGTATGATAACTCATTTTGGATGTACCTCAGAAGACACATCCAACAGCTGGAAGGGCCACGAACATACCTCGCCAAGAGGATTAATGGCCTCAGACATGTGTCCTATGCTGCCAGTCTGCATAAACTCTTGCATTACTCAGTGTCATCTCGTTTACTCAGAGATGATATTTGCTGGCCAACAAAGCTGTGTCCAAGTCAGGCTTAATGGATATGCTCCACCTATGGGAATCCATATCACAGTGAGCCACACACTGTAATGAGCTACACCTTGCCACAACCATAACTGGAAGATGCTGGAGTGACAGATTCCTGTCCCAGCTACTCCCCATGTTTTGAAACTACATCCCTGATTACATTATATGGAGCCCCTCACTAACACTCCAGGGAATACTTGCAGAGTGGGTGGGGAACAGTGGATACACCCCAGGGATCCCGCAACTGGCTTTGCTCCACATGGGGACAGTTAGTTAATCAATGGGGTGGTGACAGCAGACACATTTTGGTTAGGCTTATGAATGGCCTTGGGCAGTTAGCCAAGTATCTACCTATGTACCTATGAACCTATACATATAGTATCAACACATACTGATAGCTTAATTTACTGTTCAGGTATTGACTTATCTTGTGCCAATGGCAGTTGTGTGTCCAATAGTTGAGGGCTGCCTATGTAAGATGCATACAGTAGACCGCCTATACATGACAATTTACAGGTGGTCATGTGTGTGTGTGCCATCCATGTTTACTGTGTGTGCAGGGTGTCAGTCCATAGGTGCCTACACTGTCAGTGTGTGTGCTATACGTTCCCTCTTTGCCAAGGCATGGGCATACTGAGCACGCCTCCGTCTGCCTACTGAGACTGGCACAGGGTGTTTGTGGTCTGAGTCCCTCTGTGCCTGTGGGGCCCTTGGCAATGGTGGTGGGCTGTGAGGGCCTTCACCAGTCTGTCCCTGCTGCAGCTGTTTCCGCAGGATCATATTGTGTAGCATGGTCCATACTATGAAGATGTGGGCACACATGCCTGGAGAGTACTGCAAGGCTTCACCAGATATGTCCAAGCAATGGAACCGTGATTTCAGCATCCAAAACACATGCTCTATGATGATTCTGGTTTGTGCGTGTGCCTCATTATGGTGTTCTTGCATGGGTGTGTGTGCATTTCTGATGGGAGTCATCATCCACAGTTCCAGTGCATAGCCAGCATTTCCCACCAGGTGGCCATATGAGATGTCCCCCCCTGTCAAATACCTGATACAGCTGTGAGGCATGCCAGATGTGGGAGTCGTGATAGCTTCCAGGGCTGCCAGCACACACATCCATGATAATGCCCTGGGCATTGCACATGACCTGGCAGTTGATGGACGGGGTATCCCTTGCAGTTTATGTATCGCCTACCCTTCTCACTGGGTGGTGATTTGATGTGTATGTGCGTGCAGTCTATTGCACCCAGTACCTCCAGGTAGTCTGCCACACAGTGGAAGAGACGCATATTGCTGGCCAATTCCTCCTGCATTCGGGGGAAGTATATGTGCTTATTGGAATGTGGTAACATGGCATCCAGGAACTGGTGGAGTAACCTGGATGCTGATGCCTGTGAGATCCCCATGATATCCCCAGTTGGCCTTTAAAAGGTACTTGTGGCTAGTATTCTCAAGCTTACACATACCTTCGTGTCCACTGGGATGGGTTCCCCTCTGTTATTTCTGGCACTGAGGTGTGGCTGGCACAGCTCAACAAGTTGCTGTATGGTGTCCCTGTCCACCCTGTAATGCTCTACTATCTCCAGATTATGTAGCCCCTGGCAGGTTACTCTAGGTCTGAACACTCTTCCCCTCCTCCAGTGCCTGAGACAGTTGTCAGCATCATCCTCCACACCACCTTCAGTCTCCGACACATGCTGGTGAATCAAAGTTAGGGCAGCCCCTAACATGTACATATTAAAAGTTACCCATCTGTATACACCAATGGTGCAGAGTGTCTGGGAATACACAAGTGTGTGTGAGGTGCTTTCACACTTTATACTATTGTGCTATGGATGCTGCTGGTGTAATTGGGTGTGTATGTGCAATTCCAGCTGCAGGGTATCTTAATTATGGGTTTTACAGCAGGTACTGCTATTGTGCTGCCTTTGGTGTTGAATTACACTTGGCTGCCATGATTTATCTATTGCTCTTTACTTCACTTTTCAACCCGATTCCTCTCCCATTGTCAGGCATGCATCCAGCTGCCAGCTTTCTTGTTTTGTACTTTCCCAACCCAGGATTGTGTTGCGAAATGTGTTATGTAGCTGATCTACTGCAAGTTTGCTTTGTTCTGCTGTGACAGTTCTCTTTTCTTTGCAGTACGGCACCTCCCCTTTCCTGTTCTGCAGGTAGCTGCTAGCAGCCTTGTTAGCTGTTGTCAATGGCCCACTGTGGGTTCCTACGTGTTAATTATTCATTTGTACTCCAATTGCCATGCTGCAGCATTTCCTTATTTTTTTCCCGTATCCTTTCTGTTTCAGCTCTGGTGTGTGCCGCGCACAGCCATTTACCGGGTTTCGAGCACGTTTTCATCCATGTTCACATGCACATTTGGTTACCTTGTGTGCTCTCAGCTAAGCAAAGCTATGGCTACTTCAACACACCCCTATCCTCAGTTTTGCTTAGCAACAGGCAAACTGGATTAGCAATGCTCCAATGTGCTTACAGCTAAGGTGGCACACCCCTCTCTTGATGTCATCTTTATCCCCAGGCCACACCTCGGTGTTGTACCGCTATGCTGTGAGGTACATCCTTACACTGGCAGGAATTTTGTGATTCAGTATTACTCCTCTCATTTGCATGGCATTGCCTACTAATTCCTAGTTACCGTGCAGAACACTGTCACAGCCCCTTAGCAACCCTTGCGTCATGGTGTGATGTAGCATGCGTGCCATTGACTATTATGGGGAATTCATGAAATGTGTTACATTGCAGTTTTATTCCATATAATTATATTTTCATTGTGATCCCATTTGCGCACTGATGCCCTGCGATTTAACTTCGCGTTAGTATGGGCATGACATTAAATGCTCTTTTTTTATATGCTGTGCATGTTTTTTTATGCCAATGGCTATATATTTAGCTATTGGCATATATTAACAGTATAATACGTGCGTTTGGTCTGCTGTCATGGCTCCAATTTTATGTTTGAAAAATTTAAACCTTTTTTTTGGTTTACATTTCTGCATGCTTACACTACGCCTGCACCACTTCCTGAATCGCTATATACCTTCATTTGCATGCTACGCTGCTGTGTATGGGATAATTAGCATACATGCACCAGGAGCTCTGCGGGTGTGGCGTACGCAGGTAGTGCACATGGAAACAGCTTGTATCTGAATCGCTCGGCGGCCATATTTGGTGTTAGATCGCTGACGCTACACCTGCACCTGGCGCAAGCTTCATGAATCCCAGGAGAGAGTGTATAAATATTTGGGCATTGATAATCGTTCAACAATAAATCATGAACAAATGTGAATAAAACTTAGTGAGGAATATTTTAGAAGACATTAATACTGAAAACAGAACTGACAACAATGAAAAAAGTTCAATCTATAAACCAATTTGCACTTCCTGTCCTAACTTACAGTTTTGGTGTGACTGACTGGTCCAAAAATATGTTGGATAGGTTGGGCAAGAAAACAAGAAGGATGCTTCATGCTCATCAAATGATATATAAAAATCACTTGTTCTTAATTATATACTGCGGTGGTGGTGCTGCGGTAGTGTTGTCACCTCACAGTAAGACGTTGCCCTGTTCAATTCTCAGCTAGAGCGTCTTCTGTGTGGAGACATGCATGAATGGGAGTACCTTCATTGAAGGTTGTGCATCAGGGCCGGCAACTCGGCACGTAAAAATCTACTGCCAATCATTAGCGGACCGGAGTTCCGATGTGGCGACCCCTAACTGGGAAAAGCCAAAAGACTCAACAACAACAACAACTTGTTCTTAATTATACTGAAAGGCATAATAATGTGGCAAGACTGTTGCACTGGGGATAGTGGAAAATATTATAATATGAAGCAGCTGAAAAACACTGGAAACATCACATGAGATCATCCACTACCAACAGTTGAAAAAATAGACGCGAGAAAATTAGATATAGTAGTCCATGAAAAGAAGACAAAAGTAGCATTGATCATTGAAATTGCTACACCCAGTGACTACAGTCTTTTGTACAGAGAGACACAAAATCATAAAATACCAGGATTTGCAGGCAGAAATGAGAAAAATGTGAAAGAAGGTTACCCAGACAGTTCCAATAGTAGTAGGAGCAGTGGGTGTTATAAAACAGAATTTACAGTCATACTTAGATATGTTAGAGATACATGTATCTCTGTACGAACTGCAGAAGGAATCATTACTGGGCACATTGTGGGGGCTGTGAAGAACACTTCTGGCTAACATCAAAGATTAAAACAATAATAATTTTATGAATTTTAATCATACTTTGACTTAGGAATGGGGTCCATTCCCAACATGGTATTAAAAACCCAAAAGGCTTGGAGAATTAAAAAAAGGGAATACGTACATTTTAACAAGACAAAACTTCTAACACTCCTAAAAAACAGCCACAAGAAAACTGTAATGTTTAACAGCAAAACCAAGTCCAAGGTATTCAGGAAATATACCACCAGCAGAGCAGTTCTAGTTGAAGCAGCTTTAATATAAAATAGAACTTACATAAGCGCATACACTTTAAAACAACCGCATTTTTGTTTCTACCAAGTAGACTTCATCAGATGTGGATGGACGACTACAGCAATACTTTTATACCCTTCTAAAACACAGGTTAACCAATAAAATTAAACAGGAAGTAAAAAAAAAACAGTGGGGAATTAATTACCATAAAATTCATGAATATTCATAACCTTGTGAAGTTTTAATGTAAAACATTTACTTTAAAAAAAAAAAATATATATATATATATATATATATATATATATATATATATATATATATATATAGATGTGTGTGTGTGTGTGTGTGTGTGTGTGTGTAAAATTTTATTAAAAAATATATATTCAAGTCAAAATCTCTAAAATCTTTTAAAACACACCAGGATATATAAAATGCACTAAAATGTCTTAAAATAAAATAACATA
>NC_056739.1:999825350-999835350 GCF_019279795.1 Protopterus annectens
AACAAAAAAAATAAATAAATAAAACAGGAAATAACAGCTCTGTTCACATCTGAGCACTAGGTATAAGCGGCGCACCTCAGGGCTTAAACGGGAAGGAAAAATGGGAAAGGAAAACAGCAGTAGGAAGGCAATCAAGGAGAACTAGCATAGCTGACAGGTGAAATGTATCAGAATCAGCCAATTACACAGGCAGCAGCCCTGCCCAGAACACTACTATAAACTATGATAACACCTTTCTCCCACAAACTCTACACCACCAGTGTACACAGATGGGGAAATTTTACCTGACAAAACTAACAAAATGTTAGGGGCTGCTGTTGCTCTCATACATCAATACATGGAAGAGACTGAGGGTAGTGAGGATGTGAATGCTGACGACCAACCCACAGTGAGGAGGAGGAGGAGAGTGTTCAGACCCAGGGTAACCTACCAGGGGCTACATGAGCTGGAGATAGTGGAGTTCTATAGGGTGGATAGGGACATTTTACAGCAAATTGTTGAGCTTTGCCGACCACGCCTCACACACAGAACCAACAGAGGGGAACCTATCCCAGTGGATACCAAGGTATGTGTAGGGTTAAGAATACTAGCCACAGGTACCTTCCCAAGGCCAACTGGGGATATCATGGAGATCTCACAGGCATCGGAATCCTGGGTACTCCGCCAGTTCCTGAATGCCATGTCAGCACATGCCAGTGAGCACATATATTTCCTCAACAACCATGAGGCGTTGACCAGCAATATGCATCTCTTCCACCAAATACCAGAATAACGTGAGGTGGTGGGTGCTATAGACTGCACGCACATACACATCAAAGCACCACCTAGTGAGCAGGGTAGGGTCTACATAAACCACAAGGGCTTCCCCTCCATCAACTGCCAGGTCATATGTGATGTCCAGGGCATTATCTTGTATGCTGGCATCCCTGGAAGCTATCATGACTCCCACATCTGGCATATGACACAGCTGTACCAGAAATTTGCCAGTGGGGACATCCCATATGGCCACCTAGTGGGGGATGCTGGTTATGCACTGGAGCTGTGGCTGATGACAACCATCAGAAATGTACACATACCCGAACAAGAACTTCATAATGAGGTACAAGCACAAACCGAAATCATAATAGAGCATGCGTTTGGGATGCTTAAGTCACAGTTCCGGTGCCAGGACATATCCGCTGGACTCTCCAGCTACATGTACACAAATTTTCATTGTATGTGCCATACTATACAATATGATCCTGCAGAAACAGCTGCAGCAGGAACAGCACGGGGCAGGTCCACACAGTCCCCCACCATTGCCAAGGCCATCACAGGCACAGAGGGACTCGGATAAGGAACAACCTGAGCCTGCCCATGTAGGCAGAAGGAGGCATGCCCAGTATGCCTAGGCTTTGGCAAAGAGGCAATGCATAGCACATATGCTGACACGGTAGGGACCCAAGGAATGACACCTCTCTCTGACTCGCACATACAGTAAAAGGGATGCAAACATGACACTACCTTTGCTTTACCATGTATAGGGAGTGTACTATGTGCATCCAACATAGTCAGTCCTCCAGCACCATCCTCAACACTGGCACAGCCACAAGGTAAGTCACTCTTCCTATAAATTGCTGAATGGAGGAGTATGTTCTGCTAGTTTTATCTATGGTATGGATGTGAGTATACAAGGGAATCAGGTGGCTGAATGGGATGGCAGCAGATAGTGGACATCTATATGGGCAGCATGAAATCCATAACAAATACTGGTGTCCACAAAGTAGGCAGTACTAGACAAGGTGACAAATCCCACTGCAGTACATGTGGTGGCCCAAATGTGTCTCCATAGGAAACACACATGCATGTCAGTGAGGCTCACATTCCCAACACCAGCCTCAGCCAGCAGGGCAGGTGTAGATGACCTTAAAGAAAGGCTGGGCTAAGGCCTCCAATTGATGACAATGGTTAACAGCCCTCCTCCAGACCTACACAGACAGACTACAACAGGTCTGGCAGTTGTATGCTAGTTCTGAACGGTAAGAAGTCTGAAACTGAAATGTAGGTCAATAAAACCTAAGTTGTGTATTCTACTGATATGCCTCTAGTCTGCATGATAGGTCAGAATACAAAACGAAATTGAAGCCAACAGAGTACCTGAAATACTATTGCAGTCATAGCAAATATTTGCAGTTGTTAGGTGTGCCCCCTCCCCACAATCCTATGTAGAAATGCAGTAACATGTACGTGTGGATTTAATAACAGTGGAGCACAGATTACCTGAACTGGCCTAATTTACAGGATAGATTGTTGCATGTGTACAAAATGCAGGGGTCAGTGTGTTAGGCTTTTATGTGTTCAATATTGTCTGGAAGTGATCAGCATGTAGGCATGGAGGGTTGTGTCTCGGTGGCCTATGGCCAGTACTTTTGATGACAGGGCCATGTTCCGACAACTGCAGTGCCAACCACAATGCATCTCAGCAATAACTATGTCAGCAGTCGTCCATACTCCCTGTCCAGATGTCAATATCTGTCACCTTCTGAAATATGGACATGCCATGAATGTGGGCCCAGATGTACACACAGTACACAGGTAGAACTACCCTAGAGAGAGAGTACATAAAATGTAACTGTCAACTGCACACACCTTTGGATTTGTACATACAGGTTAGCAGCACATTAGTTGTCAGTGTCGTATGGAATACTAATGTAGTCTGGCCAATCACTGGCAGACCACAAAAGGCACAGTTATGAAGTAATGAGAGACTACCTATGTCCGTGCACAAAGCAGCATAAGGGGAATATCCCAAGTATATCTGTGAGTCAGCTGCAAGAAGCTTCCATATAACACATGCACTCAGCTCACCCCACCATCAGCCACAGGTTTATCACAGCTCATATACCTGCTGCTGGGAATGAGTACAGTATGACCTCCACTTCTGTATATGGATATCCACAGAATGCAGCATGCCGAAGAGATATCCTATGCAGGTGTGTCCCTAGCTGTAAGCAGCACCCTGCCAGCATCCAGACCAATGGATTAATATGGACAGGAACTATTGCCATTAACATCTCGCACACTTACCCTGTCACCCCAGGGGAATCCAATGGCTCACAGCCTGGGAATGTAGGAGTAACAGAATGCACTGGCCTTCTACAGATGGCCTGCATCAGTACCAAATGCCTGCAGTCCTCTGTCAAAGGCGTGTGCCTCACTCATCCTGCCAATGTATGTTATCTCATGGGGTCCCAACTAACAACATAACACAGTCCACAGAACATAAATGCAAGGCCATGTTGACAAATCTCAGTAGCATGCCCACCATGTCCTACTGCATGAACTGTGGACCAACCCCTAAATACTGCTATATAGGATATAATAACAGAGTGGAGAGGTGTAGAAGCATGGGCGTCATGGAGTGTGTGAAGTCTGAAACTCTGATGTGTGCCCATACTACCCCTGCCTGCAAACCCAGTAATGGGTGGCTACAAACCTGCATGTAAACCAAAATGTGAAGGGGAACTGACCAGATATATGAGCCCTGCCTCTGGGTAACCTGGGTGAATCTGTACATCTGAGAGGTATGGCCACAGCAGGATGTGGCCATTCTGTTACATCGATATATGTACAAGCAGGGGATCTTCAGCCGCCACAGTACCAAGGTGCTGGACCATTTACACAGACCTATCAGCAAGTGTCTGCAGCTACCTCTCCAGAATGGCATGAGTGTGCAAGAATATGTAGGCTGCAGACCAAAATACTGGACACAGCTTCATTCATCTTGTATTTCCCACTAAATAACTGTGAGCAAATAAGTGTATCTGTCAGTAGTTGATGACATAATACATCACAATGTAAAACAGTACATATGTCTGAATATCTCTGCTAACACCAACCATGTAACACAAGCAGCACAGACACAATAGTTATAGTATCCCACTATCTTTGCCCCATTGTGACTCCATATTGTCAACCTATCTACATATATCCTGCAGAAACAGGTCTCTAGCTGTAGGTGTAGAACACAAAATCCTGGACTGGAGTACAACCTACCTGGAATGGATTCACACACTCAGTACAGAAGGTCATACTGGGCATGTTTCTACACTTACAGAAATGAAGTCCATGTCTGACAACAACAGTGGACTATACATATCTGTCAGTCACAGATATCTGTGAACACACACCACGTTGCACACCATTCATGCTTTGCACACACATTGGATAGGAGTACTCACACATATCTAAGGCCAACACACTATAATATGGCAAACATACACTCACACACACACACACACACACAGATCTGAGGAAGAGAGAGACAGACAGATTTCCATCATGATGCCTGCCCCACCCACCAGACATCCAATTGGCCAATATCACATGATGTGTTGATGTCAATCACTGTAGACATTGCTTTTGGTAGCCATCAGCCCTATAGTGCCTGTGGTGTTTGTGATAACTGTGTAACATGATAGTACAAATCAGTATTCATGTATCATTTGTATACCCAGTCCTGTCAAATGTAAAGTTGTGTGTGACAGAGTGTTGTGTGTGTGTTTCTATAGGAATGGTTTATGGCCCATTCACACACACTGCACTTCTCATTGCCCATGTTAGCACTCATGCTGATGTCAGTCACCTTGAAATAACCCCCTGGCCAAATCACAGCCCCATAAGCTCTGTAGTGCTTGCAATAACTGCGTAATGCTATAGTGTAACATACTAGTCTGATAGGAGTTCTAATCACGGATATGGCAACTGTGAAACTCTGTGCATGTGTCAATGAATGGTTTTGAGGCCATTCACAGTCACTACACCTCCCATTACCCTACTATAGCAAGCCTGCTGATGTCAGTCACCTTGAAATAACCCTTTGGACAAGAGCCAGCCCCATTATCTCTGTGGTGCTTGCAATAGCTGTTTAATGCTATAGTATAACCCACCTAGTTATGGAGGAGTTCAAATCCCAGACATAGCAACTGTGAAACTCTGTGTGTGTATGTGGAGATGAATGATTTTGCGGCCATTCACAGTTACTACACCTCCCATTGCCCTACGTTAACAAGACTGCTGATGTCAGTCACTTTGAAATAACCCTTTGGACAAGGACCAGCACCATAAGCTCTGTGGCACTTGCAATAACTCTGTAATACTATAGTGTAACATACTAGTTAGGTAGGTGTTCTAACCCCAGACATCGCAACTGTAAAGCTGTGTGTGTTTGAGTGAGAGTGTATGTGTGTCTTTGATAGTACATGATATTATGACCAATCACACTTACTACTCTCCCCTTACCCCTCCTTTAGCACTGCTGCTGATGTTAGTCACCTTCAAAGACACCTATGGAGAGCTCTCCAACGTTTAAGCTCCATGGTATAGGCCATAAATGCAGAACAATGTAATAGCAGCAACTACACAGATATGGGTTTGAATCTCATCTGTTGTGTTTGTGTGTTTACTTCAAAGATTTTGGCCCCCATTTACACCCAGTACACATCTCATAGCCTGACTTTAGCAGTCCTGCAGATATCTGCAACCTTAGAAGTACCTGTTGCCAACCCTAAACCATGTCAAGTCAGTGGTGCTTGTGTTAAATGTGTAATATAATGGTCGTAAAGATTGTTAGATAGAGGTTTGAACATCACCCCTTGTAAATGTGTGTTTAGGGTAAAATTATTTTTGCGATCTCTCACCCACTACATCACCCAATGCCAGTATTTATGAGGACTGGTGATGTTCCTCACCTTAGAAGTACCTTGGGACAGCATACATCCTATAAACTCCGTGGCTCATGCAATAAATGTAGTACACTCTCGTAACAATGCATAGCTAGATTGGGGTTTAAATCTCAGTACTGACAAGTGTGTGTGTGTTTGTCAGCAGTATCCTGTGTGGAGGTTGCTGTGAATGTGTAACAAGAGGATCCATTGTTGGGTGGGTTTTGCTAAATTATTATGTTGAGGACCTAGTATATGTCACGATGTCCACCTTACAAGGACAACAGATGTCAAACACTAGAGAGGCTGGTGTAGACAATCCATAGCCCTACATGTGACATTATGGATTGGTGAACAATATAGGCAACCCATCTATTACTCAGAGAACATTCTCCACCCACGTCTCATACACAAATACAACTGGCTAGGCAACAACCACTATATTGGTAGTTCCCTGCATATTGCCTCACAGATAGTAACCACGGTGTGATTGCAATGGACTACATACCTGTTGATCACAACAGTGCCACTGACATCAGAAAGTACTGTGATGTGTTACATCTCCTGACTGTGTGTTATCCAGCAAGTAAAGGGACATGGCACCCTGTTCCATCCCAGCAGTAGACAAATAAATGCTTATAGTGGCCTTTTTGCTATGTTCCCTACATGACGCCTGCGACAACTATAGAGTCTGCAAATGTAAACCTCAAAGGGAATACCATGCCTTATACACATGGCCTGTATGGACAGACACCACTAACTTCATTGAATACACACATGCTCCAGAGACCTCAAGTACACTTCCACACATCAAAGAACATGCGTGTGGGACATGTGCATAACCCAGACACTGTCCATGTTATGGAATATAGATCATATACATGGGAAGCAGTACACATCACTGGGCAGCCACAATAGTAACCCAGATGAGTGGATGGTGAATACAATACCCACCCCTGGGGACCACTCCAGAGACTACACCCATGAGCCACACTGCAGACTATTGTCATGTGGCCTGATGCCAAGGTATTCCCTTTGCCTAGCCTTGTACAGCCTTCAGGCCCATTCACCTACTGGCAAGTGTGTGTGTGTGTGTGTGTGTGCGTGTGTGTGAGTGTGTGTGTGTGTGTGTGTGTGTGTGTGTGTGTGTGTGTGTGTGTGTGTGTGTGTGTGTGTGTGTGTGTGTGGAGATTAATGATTTTGAAGCCATTCACACTCACTACACCTCTCATTGCCCTGTTTTAGCATGCCTGCTGATGCCATTCACCTTGAAATAACTCTTTGGCCATATTTAAGCCATATAAGCTCCATGGCACTTGCGATAAGTGCATAATACTGTAGTATAGCAAACTAGTTTAGTAGAAGTTTTAATCCTGATCCTGCCAGCTGTGATAATGTGTGTGTTTTTCTGAGAGAGTGTGTGTGTGTTTTCATTCACACATGATTTTGTGGACATTCACACTTACTACACTTCCCTTACCCCTCCTTTGGCACTATTGCTGATGTTACTCACCTTCAAAGCTGCCTTTGGACAGCATTTCAACATGTAAGCTCCATGGCGTCTGGAATAACTGCATAGCACTGTAATAGCAATACATAGTCAAGTAGCGGTCTGAAACTCAATAATGGTAAGTGTGTGTGTGTGTGTGTGTGTGTGTGTGTGTGTGTGTGTGTGTGTGTGTGTGTGTGTGTGTGTGTGTGTCATCAGTGTTCTGTGTGAGTGTTGGAGTGATTCTGTAATGACAGGATCCATTGCAGTGTGGGTTTCGCTACATCATTATATTGAGGACCTATATGTCCCTATGTCCAAATTACAATGCTAACAGTTTTCAAACACTGTATAGGTTGTTGTAGACAATCTTCAGCCATAAATGTGTACAGCCATGTGCAATTACTTTGTGACAGTATGGATTAGTATACAATATAGGCAACCGTTATAATACCCAGATACCACTCTTGACCCATGGATCACACACAAACATGCTTGGCTCTTACTCTCTTACTCCCTTCCTTTCTTACTTTATCTTTGTCTCTCTCCCTCCCCCCAGTAGATGTGGAAAAGTACATCTGTTTTGCATAGGCAGCAGCTTGAGTTTTGTAAGTAATGCTCATGATCAGCTGATGGCCTGTGCACGAATTGCAGTCCCCCACTTGCTAATTGCATGTGGAACAGCTGTGGTATCATTCCTATAGCCAACTGCATGGAAACACACTCCTATAACTAAGCACTTCATGTGGGTGTTGACCCTTTTTCCTTCGCTTTGAGCAGGATTTCATGTGGGTGTCTGACAAACAGTGTCACAGAGGGTAGTTGGAAATACCTCTTACAACATACACTGTGGTGACAAGCCAACAAACAGGAGGGGGATGTTCCAGACATGGGGACAGAATGTAAGTATTGCTGTTCTACATTTGAAGTAATGTTGGTTTAAAAGGGTTTGTGTGGATATGGCTGTTCTACATAATGTAAAGTCTGGCACAACAGTGTTATGTGGTTGAGGAAACTCTCACATGTAGGGCTATCTGCAGACCGGCCAGAGTTTGGAGTCTTACATGTGATTTGTTACTCACACATTTCCTATCTTTAGATATGCAGTAGCATACTCTGATGATTGCAGTCAGTACATGGTGACATCCATGTGAGTTACTGACTTCATATCCCTCAGAAGAGATATGTCACAACAAACCCTGTTACACCAGTAATTTTCTGTTTATTACAGCAATATTTCAATATTGGCCCTGTGTTTGTGCCTCTGTCCCCCAAGTCTGTCACTCTTTGTCCATATGTCATGCAGTAAGAGGTGCATATGTACAGTATATCATTATTTACTGACATCAAACCTGATAAACCATTGAGATATCAGACTGGTAGACATGTTATGTATAGTAGGCCTTATATTTGAGGACAAAACCTGGACATTCTGTTGTAGTCTGTACAGTAGTTGGGTCTGTGTACTTATGGTAATTGTTGACAGAGTGTGTATTGTGAATATGTTACTTGGCCTGTGTACAGACTATGGTAGATGTCATTGTTCTTGGTCCTGTTCTATCTTACGTTGCATGCTGCTCCAGTTTATGATACCCTATCAGCGTATATGTTTGTAGGGCCAAACTGAGACATGTTCCTTACCACAGTCAGGCATCAGACTACACTGTGTATTGGGCCAGTATATGTAGAGTTAGTGTGTGAGTGGAAAATATCAGGATGGTTTTGTTCACACAGTCCACATACTGTACTATTAATTAGACTTACCATAAAGTGACCATGACTCTGTTGAGATTGATAGTGGGTATGCACTTTCACAATGTTGTCTTTTACTCCATGCTGTTACATGCCTGCAATGCCTGCTATATTTGCATGTACATGTGTATTCCCCCATAGGAAACTTGGGTCATTGTTGTGGCAGTCAGCCTGTAGTTTGCAAAGTGCTTTGAAACATGTCTAACAGCTCAGGGTATTTACCTAGTATGGTGTTATGTCCAGATATTTGTCGGATGTACTGTTGCCTGGCCACCACAAGTGTTGTGTATTTCTGAAAAAGCAGTGGTATGCTGTGAAGATGTATGTCACTAACTAGTGGGAAGATTGTGGGTTTGGGATCTCTGCTCCTCCAGTTAATATGTGTTAGGACAGACAGGAGTGTGTGAATTCATCAACTGTGTGAGCTTATCTGTTCCACTATTTTTGTGATATCCCCATTTACATGGCTGTAAACATCCACTTTGTCAGGCTTGGTCCACACGTCTTGCAGTAAGGAGTTCTGTGTATACCTCTGGACTGACCAGATTTTGTCAGACTATCCATATTTGTTGGTCATATATCTGCTGTCTTCCACAGGATCATTACTGTGATTTGTGTGGTACTTCACTATGATGATCTTATGATGTCTCTCAGTAAGTGATGCTGTACATGACAGTATCAGAAGTGACTTCCTACACCACATGTCTGTTGACACAACCCCTGTTACTGTAGCAACATTCTACATTTATAACTGCAGTACTTACATTACATCCCCTTGCACTAAGAGGTTGTGACTATTGGTGCTGAGGTATGACTCTACTACATGTTATGGGCATATGTTATTTAGACACACACACATATATATATATATATATATATATATATATATATATATATATATATATATATGTATATATATATGTATATATATATATATATATATCTATATATATATATATATATATATATATATATATATATACATATACATATCATCATTATCATCTTTTTTCGGCTGTTCCTGTTAGGGGTCGCCACAGCGGATCACCTGTTTCCA